>NW_007378058.1:17547-69544 GCF_000475195.1 Diaphorina citri | reverse complement strand
TTTTTTGTTTTTCGAAATTTCGAACAGGCTCCGAGAAAATCAATTAAAGCATAAATTCTGGGACACCCTGTATATGAGGAGACAATTTTATTTATTAGAAAATGTAATGTTGTGTTTCTTAATGACAATGTCGGCTTCCATTTTAAAACAGTCCATAAATTAATCATGAAAACTTTTCATTTTACACGCATTTTGGTACATAAATGTAAAAAAAGTGTATTCTGGTGTCACAGATTATGATAAATAATTCTAGTGATAGCCTGTACTTACCATATAGTTGACTCTTAGTCCAGTCAGCTGGGCTAGGAAGGAGCGGGTAAACCTAGCGTTTACATATTGAGCAAAGTTGTAGCCTAAAGCACTCTCATAGAGACATTTGCCCACAATACGACCAGCAAACTCGAAATATTTCAGCTTCAGATGTGCGGGTCGCTTTGGATTGGGATGCACAAGCGCCTAGGGGGCGGGGCGGAGGGGGAGTATAAAAAGTACGTATCGTAATTAGTATTTAATTATTTTCCTAAGCTCAAAATAGCTTCTAAGAAAAGAAAAGCTTCTAAGAAAATTCCTTTGGTTGAATTCCTTGGCGTCAAAACCAGCAGTCCAGCCATAGCCAGCCTAGCTAGGTCACGGGTTCGATTCCCGCCCGGGGCGAACTTTATCCTAAACAGATACTGTTCATTCTCGGAACAGCTGGCTTTCTCCTATCCTATCTTTTTTTCTTTCTTCACTTTCGGAACGATAAGATCTCCGTTGTTACAGTTCTCTCTATCAAACCTCTTACAAAAAGGGTCAAAGTAAGGTCCTTTTGTAAGATCATATTCGTTTTCGTAACGGCTGGCTTTCTATTTTTTCTCTCTTCGTTATCGGGATGATAAGACCCAGTTACAGCTTCGTAAAAAAAAATAAATAAATAAAAAAAAAAAAATCAAAGATTTAATTGTACTAACCTGCGAGCTGTCTGAAAGGCCTTTGAAGAGTAGATACTTGGGATCAAACAGATGAACACATATAAGTCGGAACCATTCTCTAGCTAATCCTCCATGATCAATACCAGGTTCTCCTTCAAACCTGATGTCAAACCTTAGGAACCAATCCGATACAGAGAAGTGTTTCATCTCTTTGTATGACTGAAACACAAGTGAAACATTTCGAACCTTAGGAACCAATTTGGCAAATAATTAGCTCGGGCAAAACAAGAAGTTTGCTTCTTGAATCCCTAGAGGCCCTCCCCCTACAGTCCCTACGAAGGCCCGAGTCCCATTTTCCTTTCCTATAGGTTTTTTTCGGTGATGTGGATGAAAAAAAGGAAGACAAAAAGTCTTCATTACCAAAAGGTAGTAGGGATAAAAAAATTGGAGATTAAAAAATCAGATGTTGAAATTTATTTATTATTATTATTATTTTTTTTTTTACGAAAATTGACGAAACTTAGCGTTTCATTATTTATTACATAAAAATTACAATAAACACAAAACATACAATAAATGAGAAAAATAGAAATGGAAAGTAAAAAGTAAAAATACAACTAACTGTGTTTATACCTACCTGCCGTGAGCCAAACCGTCCCCACACGAACCAGTCCACTCCAGACCAAACCAGTCCGACCCAAATAATATCAGGCCAAACCAGTCCCGCCCAGTGCCCTAAATCACCAAAGTATGTAGGTACAATTCCATATTTTGATATGATTCGTCCAAATTCAAAATTCTACTTTTCCATTGGCTATTACACTTGTAAGATACTTTTCCATACTTTGGTGATTTAGGGCACAGGACAGACCAATCCGGTCCAGAGAACGACCGGGCCCCCAGCATGTAGTTATAAAATAATAGAAAATTTAAAAAGTTGGAAAACCTACATCCCTATCGAAAAAAAGCTATGTGTCAAGCATTTTTATAACTAATGTAAAACATAGGCAGGCGATCATACTGCTAGATATTGTCAGGGCGAAAATTTATTCTCAACCGATAAGATTCGTTCTTGGCAAGGTTGGCTTTCTTCTATCGTTTCCTTCATCTCTCTTCCATTTAGGAGCGATAGGACCTCCGATTCTACAAGAAAAAAAGAAGAAGAAGAAGAAGAAGAAGAAAAAAAAAAAACTCTTAAAACAATAATTTAGGTAATAAAAATAAAATACATAGCTTACCCGGTAGAAAAGTCTTATGGAAGGGACTACCCTTGATCTGTGTTCCATTAACAGTGATCTCGATCTTATACCGCCCCGCATACCTGACCTTGAAGCTAACTCGAGCTAGATTAGCCGCGGTTGACTTCTCGCCTCCTAACTCGATGACTGGAGTTACTTGGCGAAATTCTTCTTCTCGAGTTATGTACACAACCAAGTTATCTTCATCACAGATGAAATACGGGTTGCTGTTCCTCTGGAAGAACTGGGAACAGAAATCAAGATTGTGATTCCCGGGGGTTCCTGGAAACAACTAGCAACCCCGAAGAGTTGAAGATTTCATATTATCTCGAAAGAAAAAAAGAAACCATTTTTGGTCAGAAATTCATAGTAGGAAAAATTGAGTAGTCTATTTATGAAGCGCCAATCTTTTGCAAATTTCTAACGGGAAATGAGGCTCCTAAATATTAATGTCGCTTTTTCTGACTTCCTAAAATACAGATGACGTACCTTTATTTCAAAGATATGACACTTTACATTCATTACTACACCAACTACATATGTACACAAAAAGCCCATTCCAAAGCTTAGGTGTAAGACTGTAGGGGCGAACATCTGTAGAGGATGGGTTAAGCTTCTACAATAACTTTTTCCTTACAAATTTGTGACCAGTATTGTCAGGGCGAAAATTTATTCTCAACCGATAAGATTCGTTCTTGGCAAGGTTGGCTTTCTTCTATCGTTTCCTTCATCTCTCTTCTATTTAGGAGCGATAGGACCTCCGATTCTACAGTTCTCTCTTTGAAGAAAAAAAAAAAACTCTTAAAACAATAATTTAGGTAATAAAAATAAAATACATAGCTTACCCGGTAGAAAAGTCTTATGGAAGGGACTACCCTTGATCTGTGTTCCATTAACAGTGATCTCGATCTTATACCGTCCCGCATATCTGACCTTGAAGCTAACTCGAGCTAGATTAGCCGCGGTTGACTTCTCGCCTCCTAACTCGATGACCGGAGTTACTTGGCGAAATTCTTCTTCTCGAGTTATGTACACAACCAAGTTATCTTCATCACAGATGAAATAGGGGTTGCTGTTCCTCTGGAAGAACTGGGAACAGAAAATCAAGATTGTGATTCCCGGGGGTTCCTGGAAACAACTAGCAACCCCGAAGAGCAGAAGATTTCATATTATCTCGAAAGAAAAAAAGTAGCTATTTTAGGTCAGAAATACATAGTAGGAAAAATTGAGTAGTCTATTTATGAAGCGCCAATCTTCTGCAAATTTCTAACTGGAAATGAGGCTCCTAAATATTAATGTCGCTTTTTCTGACTTCCTAAAATATAGATGACGTATCTTTATTTCAAAGATATGACACTTTACATTCATTACTACACCAACTACATACACGAAAAGCTCAAAAGCCCATTCCGAAGCTTAGGTGCAAGACTGTAGGGGCGAACAGCTCTAGAGGATGGGTTAAGCTTCTACAATCTACAATAACTTTTTCCCTTCAAATTTGTGACCATCACCTGCTTCTGTTTCTCATTGTAGAGGAAGTTTTGTGAGAGCTCCTCGCTACCGTCACCTTCACTTCCTCCGCTCTGAAAGTAATACGGGAAGCAATGAAGCAGGGGGAGGGGGTAGGATGGAGTAGATATGAGAAGAAACAAGGCCGTTTTTAGGGGGAGGGGGGCTTCATTTTTCCTCCTCTACTATTGGATGGACTCCAAAAATTTGGAGCACCCCCTTACACTCAATAAAAACCTGGATACGGCCCTCGGAAGAAATATAATTTCATGATGAAAAGTGAAAGAAGTATTAGGTTTATTTTTGATATTCACAAAAACAATAACAAAGAATAATACATTAGTGCTTGAATGAATAGCAAATAAAATTTCAGGAATAATTAAAGTTACATCATACCCTGATGTACTATTTCTAGTATGTGCCAGGGTTTGGTATTGTATGTGCTAATGTTTTTGGGTTCGATTGGACGCTTTTGGGTACCATTGAATCTTCTAGGGGATTTTCTTTTCTTCTTTCAAACAATTCACTCAAACTGTTGGACTGTTGGTTTAGAAAAAAGTTTATTTATAATGGAGTTTTTCTTTCCTTAAAAAAACTTATATTTATTTGGCATACCCGGGTCACGAACACGGCATAATCAGCACTAGGATCATACTTGTGACTGTGTATACATGTGTTGCCAAACTCATCCCTGGGTTCCAGACTTAGCTTACTCAACACATTCTCCACTGCTAGCATAATGGAGGTGAACTTCACTATAGTCGACTTCTTGGGATCTGGACGACCTGAGAAACAGATAGGAAATGTTAATGGTACCGCGGATGCAGGAGGTCCTGGGTTCGATTTTACGAAACGTTCTGAGCTTCACACTCCAAAAGCAAGCTTGAAAGGTAGCGCGCCTGCCTTGTATGTGCCGAGTTGCGAGTTCGATTATTGTCAGGGCGAAAATTTATTCTCAACCGATAAGATTCGTTCTTGGCAAGGTTGGCTTTCTTCTATCGTTTCCTTCATCTCTCTTCTATTTAGGAGCGATAGGACCTCCGATTCTACAGTTCTCTCTTTGAAGAAAAAAAAAAAACTCTTAAAACAATAATTTAGGTAATAAAAATAAAATACATAGCTTACCCGGTAGAAAAGTCTTATGGAAGGGACTACCCTTGATCTGTGTTCCATTAACAGTGATCTCGATCTTATACCGTCCCGCATATCTGACCTTGAAGCTAACTCGAGCTAGATTAGCCGCGGTTGACTTCTCGCCTCCTAACTCGATGACCGGAGTTACTTGGCGAAATTCTTCTTCTCGAGTTATGTACACAACCAAGTTATCTTCATCACAGATGAAATAGGGGTTGCTGTTCCTCTGGAAGAACTGGGAACAGAAAAATCCAAGATTGTGATTCCCGGGGGTTTCCTCTGGAAACAACTAGCAACCCCGAAGAGCAGAATGATTTCATATTATCTCGAAAGAAAAAAAAGTAGTAGTTATTTTTAGGTCAGAAATACATAGTTAGGGAAAAATTGAGTAGTCTATTATTATGAAGCGCCAATCTTCTGCAAATTTCTAACTGGGAATGAGGCTCCTAAATTTAATGTCCGCTTTTTCTGACTTTCCTAAAATTAGATGACGTATCTTTATTTCAAAGATATGGACACTTCTAAATTCATTACTACACCAAAACTACATACACGAAAAGCTCAAAAGCCCATTTCCGAAGGCTTAGGGTGCAAGACTGTAGGGGGCGAACAGCTCTAGAGGATGGGTTAAGCTTCTACAATCTACAAAGTTATTCCCTACAAATTTGTGACCAGGGTGGATTAAAACATGGTGATTTCTACTTACTCGTATGGATATCACTCGACTATCTCCCACATAGTAGGGGGGCTCTGTGTCAAACTCCACTGTACAGTTACTAGGCTGCAGATATTTCCCAGTCACATATTGCAGGAGAGAGTGTTTGGCTTCAGGAGCCAGGGATGGCTGAGTCATAGCAGCCAGCGTGACCAGCCCTGCTACACTTACTGACACCACGAGCATACCTCCTGTAATAGAAACGAGAACAATGGAACGATGAGTATACCTCAATACTTTTCCTATAGGTTCCTTAAATATGCGATAAGTACAGGTGTGTTTCATAGAAACGAGAAATGGAACCACGAGCATACCTCCTGTAATAGAAGAACAAGAACAATGGAACGATGAGTATACCTCAATACTTTTCCTATAGGTTCCTTAAATATGCGATAAGTACAGGTGTGTTTCATAGAAACGAGAAATGGAACCATGAGTATACCTCATTACCTCTTCTACGTATAGGTTCTCATATCTAATATGAGACAAGTACAGGTGTATTTCCCTTTCGAAAAACTGACCACTGGTCTAATTGGATTTCCTATGGTTAAGTACAGGCGCTACCACGCCATCTAGTATTTTACATTAAAAGAGGGGAAATGAGCTTCAGAGGAGGGGAAATGGCTCAGGATAGGATTGGTTCCCAGGTACTTACGAGTAGGGCTGAAAAGCCGGTTTATAGTTGAAAGGTTAATTGAATGGGTAAAAGGCAGAGCGGACTAAGTCCAAAAATTGACTTTCTGAGTTATTTATATCGTTGGAAAGAGTGCGAAAAGATCTACTTTTCATATTGGTGGCAAACTTCCCCTTAGTGTTGTATTGAAATGAGAGCAAAAACAAAATGGCTATCCCTATTAAACTACCTAAACTTTGACTCCATTTATCTCAAAACGCTTTTTTTGGACTTGGTCCACTCTGCCTCTTAGCCATTCAATTGAGAGAGCGTCTTACCTAAGGTCCATGCATCCTGATGGTCTGAAGATTTGACCACAGTACTCCATAGCTCTTCCTTCAGAATACCGAGTGAGTCCTTACTCGCTGGTAGAGAGAGCCGAGCTTCCGACCATTTGGAGAACTTGCGTCCGAATATCAAATGAGCTTTAGTATCATCCACCCAGTATACGTCTTCTAGTGATATCACGTCATCCTGTAGGAGTCTGAAGGAAACAAGGATTGATATTTTTACTAGTGAGTAGTGAGTGGTTCAATTAACTGAACAATTTACTCGGAGAAAAATTGGGCTTGGAATTTAATAAACGCTCTAGTCTAGGTGTATGTTTTGTTAATGGATGGAGGGTCGGTATGTTGCAGCCATTCACACCTCTAAAGGTGTGTTCACACATAGTCGACCGGCCATCGATCGATGTCAACAGAACCGTTCACACTGCCCCGATAACATAGATTCACCTTGTCGATCGACGGCCGGTGTTTAGACCCAGCTCACCTATGATAGAAATCTTCCAGATGTACATTGACAGCTTTAGTATCATCCACCCAGTATACGTCTTCTAGTGATATCACGTCATCCTGTAGGAGTCTGAAGGAAACAAGGATTGATATTTTTATAGTGAGTTAGTAGTGAGTGGTTCAATCAACTGAACAATTTACTCGGAGAAAAATTGGGTGAATGTTTTGCGGCTTTTCACCTAGAGGGTGAATGTTTTGTTAATGGATGGAGGGTATTGGAGGGTCGGTATGTTGCAGCCATTCACACCTCTAAAGGTGTGTTCACACATAGTCGACCGGCCGTATCGATATCAACAGAACCGTTCACACTGCCTCAACAACATAGATTCACCTTGTCGACCGACAGCCGGTGTTTAGACCCAGCTCACCTATGATAGAAATCTTCCAGATGTACATTGACGAGCCACTGTCGTAATATAAGACGTTGCTGGAGTAGTTTGGCGGCTCTTTGTATTCTTTCTTCATCATGAGGAGGCAGCTCAGGAAAATCATCGGCTGAGGCACAACTCACTAGACTAGATATTCCTGCAATCACAAACCAATACGCGTGCCTATGTTAGTGCTAAGCATATAATATTAAGTAGTGTTTAGTATAGGTTCTTTCCCCTTATATTCGCAGGGCAATAAAACTTTTCCAGGACGCAATTGGGGAGATTTAATTTATTTTTTGAGAGGTTTGATAGAGATAACACAAACAGTGGAGATCTTATCATCCCGAAATCCAAGAGAGAAGAAGGAAGACAAGATAGAAGAAAACCATCAGGCGTTCAAATGACAAACCTCATTAAGGTTAAGATAAAATTTGCCCCGAGCGGGAATCGAACACCTAGCGCTTACAAGGCAGGCTACCTTCCAAGCTAACTAGGCTGGCAAAGAATTTCCTCAAAGTGTCACAAGTTTCACGTTTCCCCAAGTTGTGACTAACAATGGTATTCACGTTCACGAAGCAACTTATCATAATAGGTACCTGAGGAGTTACTGAGGGACGTATGAATTCCAATGGATTGAATATCGCTGTTCTCAACACCATGCCAATCTTCTTCTTCTTCCATAATATTTATATTATCTCGTCAAAACAATTGCTTTATCCATTCAGTAGAGAAACCGGGTTGGAATTAGGCAAAAACTAGGGTTAGTGTTCCATAATTACCTACTTATTTTATTTATTAACCAAGTTTATTTTAGGATTCCATAATATCAATGTGATACCTATAACCTGTAGATAATATACAACGTACTTTCAAGTGCTGAGGAACATCAAAAAGTTTTTCAATCACGATGGCAAGTACAAATGGACAGCGGCAGTGTGTCGGCCCAAGTTCCAGTAGTCACACCTGTATATTTCTATTTAAACCTCGGTGACACAGCGGTTGGGGTGATCGGGAAATGGAAAAGGCGTAGGTTCGAATCCCAACCTGAGCGTGAAATTTTATTCTCCCCGGTTTACGAAAGTGATCAATGATCATGTAATATTAAATATTATTAGGATCATGACTTTGTGACGGAAAATAGACGCTTTAATAACTTTTCCAATCAGCTTTACATGAGGTCAAAAATACCTACAGCAAGTCAATAAAATGGAAATACTAAGTACCTACTCGTACTCAGGAAGGTACTTTTTCTAACTATAGGTCACATGGTAAAGTATTTTGTTAGCGTGCCAAAAGCACCTCTACAAAAGCCTGCATGAACTGCCCACATACATATTACATAAGGCATAGAATACACAGCATGTTATAATAGAGTAGGACTTACAGCAGTAGAATACAGTTTATTCATACAGCTCATTGCATGTAATGTATAGGATATACTTATATTACTTATTGTGTATAACTGTATACAAAATGAAGTATTTTGTTAGCGTGCCAAAAGCACCTCTACAAAAGCCTGCATGAACTGCCCACATACATATTACATAAGGCATAGAATACACAGTGTGCCTATAGAGTAGGACTTACAGCAATAGTATACAGCTTAAACTGCTTAAAGCATGTAAAGTATAGGATATAATGTACTTATGGCCGTATATATATCGTGTATAACTGTATACAAAATACTTTCGGCTAACGCCAAGAAAACAGTTGGGAGCCATTTAGAAAAACCCCCGTGAAGATAAGTAGGGAGGGAGGAGGAAGAGGAAGGGAGGTAGGGGAAGAGAAGGAGAGGGAGGGAGCCATTTAGAAAAACCCCCGTGAAGATAAGTAGGGAGGGAGGAGGAAGAGGAAGGGAGGTAGGGGAAGAGAAGGAGAGGGAGGGGGAACAGCCCCGTGGTAAAATCAATAGAGAAAACTATAATAATAATATAAAATATTCTAGCTTTGTACTGGCGGGAATAGAGAGAACAAGGAAGGAGGGAGAGAGAAGGTATGGAAAGAGAGAGCGCGTGATAAAAAGAGGGAGAGAAAAGAGGAAAGAAGAGAGCAAGAAGAAGGGAAAAGGAGAGAGAAAGAGAGGCAGAAAGAGAAATAAAGTTACAGAAGTAAAATCTCCGTGGTCGAGTGGGTATTACACGAGACTTGCACCCGAAGGTCCCAAGGTTTGATTCCCGGCAGAGTCCAAGTTTTTTTTTTCGCGGATCTTTGTTTGGAATAGGAGACGCACTCAAGGAGGAGGAGCATTTGATAAAGGCACTTCTAGTCGTAGCATGGCAAGGATTTAGACTGGAAACTGGAAAGGTAACAAAAGGCAGAAGAGAACAATAGAGAAGACTTTGAAAGATAAAACAAATGATTAATTGCATGATATTGTTCAGCGAGCGGAGTGAGGTCTGAGTTTTAACTCAATGGGTTTTCCTTTTGTTTGTATGTGTCACGGGTCACGGGGTTATTTGGCCCGTGGCGAGAGGATAAATGAAAACACCTTTACGATTGAGGAAATTAATGAATAGTTATTTGTTTTATTATGGGGTGATCTAGGCGCACGGCAGTGCTGCTTATTTATACTGCTCGCATAGGACTGAAATGTCCCTTTACTCCAGCAGTAGGCTACTACTATTATTGTGGTCAAATTCTCAAATTCTATATTGAGGATAAAATTCCATACCTCGGCTGGGATTGAACCCACGCCCTCCTGTTTACCAGGCGAGCGTCTTGACCACTACACCACCGAGGTAGGTGGTGTACCTATTGGGATAAAATCCGCTCCGGACGGGACTTATTAGTGGACTCTTGAGTGGAAGGTAACAACTGGACTGGACGACGAGGTTAACAAGTCAAAATTAGATAGGCAGGAAACTTTGTTTAGTAATTGCCCTCCCTGTAGGGCGTTAAACAAGGTATATAAAAAAAATAAATAAATAAAAATAAAATTCCATGATTCGACCGGAAATGAACCCAGACCCACCTGCTTACTAATCCAGCATTTTTTTCCCTAATTCAGAAGGATCAAGTCTCCTGTTTTGGCTTTGTGCTTGGATTGGGACTGAACTCAGCCTCGTAAAAAATTGTACCTACACGTGAGCATCACCCCGTGATGATATTACAAGTGCTGTAGGTACCTACATTACCTACATAATAGTGTTTAGTATAGGTTCTTTCCCCTTATATTCGCAGGGCAATAAAACTTTTCCAGGACGCAATTGGGGAGATTTAATTTATTTTTTTGAGAGGTTTGATAGAGATAACACTAACAGCGAAGATCTTATCATCCCGAAATCCAAGAGAGAAGAAGGAGGAGGACAAGATAGAAGAAAACCAGGCGTTCAAATGACAAACCTCATTAAGGTTAAGATAAAATTTGCCCCGAGCGGGAATCGAACACCTAGCGCTTACAAGGCAGGCTACCTTCAAAGCTAACTAGGCTGGCAAAGAATTTCCTCGAAGTGTCACAAGTTTCACGTTTCCCCAAGTTATGACTAACACTGGTATTCACGTTCACGAAGCAACTTATCATAGGTAGGTACCTGAGGAGTTACTGAGGGACGTATGAATTCCAATGGATTGAATATCGCTGTTTTCAACACCATGCCAATCTTCTTCTTCTTCCATAATATTTATATTATCTCGTCGAAACAATGGCTTTATCCATTCAGTAGAGAAACCGGGTTGGAATTATGCAAAAACTAGGGTTAGTGTTCCATAATTACCTACTTATTTTATTTATTAACCAAGTTTATTTTAGGATTCCATAATATCAATGTGATACCTATAACCTATAGATAATATACAACGTACTTTCAAGTGCTGAGGAACATCAAAAAGTTTTTAATCACGATGGCAAGTACAAAATGGACAGCGGCAGTGCATCGGCCCAAGTTCCAGTAGTCACACCTGTGTGCCTCCCTGTAGGGCGTTAAACAAGGTATATATATAAAAAAAAAAAAATATATATATATAATAAAAATCCATGATTCGACCGGAAATGAACCCAGACCCGCCTGCTTACTAATCCAGCATTTTTTTCCCCTAATTCAGAAGGATCAAGTCTCCTGTTTTGGCTTTGTGCTTGGAATGGGCGTGAACTCAGCCTCGTAAAAAATTGTACCTACACGTGAGCATCACCTACCCCCCGTGATGATATTACAAGTGCTGTAGGTACCTACATAAAACACAATGTCGTAATTCCGTTTTTAATCTTGATAAAATTAACCCATGTAATAAAACTTATAAAACCCTGTAGATTAATTATTATTTAAAATACAAGTACCTATGTATAGTAGGTACCATACATAATAACTAATAACTTGCTATAATTATGAAAATGTTAACGTTCAATTTTTCAACCTTCATAAATCGATGTTTTTTTTTACAATAATTTGTCCTTGCACTTTTGCTTACCACCTATATGCAAATTACAGCGTTACCTATCACGCAAAAAAGAAACTTTAATTTCACATAAAAAATGTAACTTCAACTTGAAAAAAAGTAACTTTAACTTCAAAAAAGTAATTCTAACGGAACGGAATTGTACGGAAATAAAACTTCAATACAAAAAAATGTTACGAAAAATATAAAGTAACTCTCGTAACAGGAGCAAATTACAGCGTTACCTATCACGCAAAAAAGAAACTTTAATTTCACATAAAAAATGTAACTTCAACTTGAAAAAAAGTAACTTTAACTACAAAAAAGTAATTCTAACGGAACGGAATTGTACGGAAATAAAACTTCAATACAAAAAATTGTTACGAAATATATAAAGTAACTCTCGTAGGAGGAGGAGCATTTGATAAAGGCACTTCTAGTCGTAGCATGGCAAGGATTTAGACTGGAAACTGGAAAGGTAACAAAAGGCAGAAGGGAACAATAGAGAGAAGACTTCGAAAGATAAAACAAATGATTGATTGCATAATACTGTTCAGCGAGCAGAGTGAGGTCTGAGTTTTAACTCAATGGGTTTACCTTTTGTTTGTATGTTTTACCAGAACTCTCGAACGGATAGTAATCAAATCAATCAAATCGTGAATTATATATGTTAAAGCAGAGCCTTTTTAGAACTTTTTGTGGATATCACACCATTACTTCCTTTACAACGTAGGTTGCTCTAGAACGAATGGTAGATATATGATTTGGATGAAATTTGGCAGAAATGGTCAACGCATAAAGGTTAGGACATAACCGCACCGAGCCCGTACCAACATACGGCCGAGTGTTGGCGGCGCTACGGCGAGAAAGAAAAACAACGCATTTGAACGTATCGGGACACACATCACCGCATCCGCACCATAACGCGTATAGAAGAGGATACGTTATGCCCGCACCGTCGTGTTGTTCAGATACCGAGCCGTGTACGTACCGTCACAGACTAGTCCAGTTTACTTTTTGAAGGTGACGGGCTCGTGCAACATGGAGAGCACAAAACTTGTGCGAAAATTGACTGTTCTGCACGGTCGAAACTAGGAGTGGTGGCGGTCAAGTGTGTTCTACTACCCCCGTCAGCGACCAGTCGTCCGTATTGAGTACTTTCCTCAGATGCCACTCCGGCTATAGGTGAGGTTCATTGTAGCAGCGTAGTTTGTCGGCCAATGAACGGTAAAACCTACCAACTAAAAAGCAAAGTAAACCCCCCTGAACAAACAAAACAAACTAATGGGAAGTGTCCGCTGTATGCTGATCATGATCATAAAATCTAAATAGATATTGTTGTTATACGTCCGCGTGACCCCAAGTCTTTCCAGTTAAAAGAAAAGTTTTCACAAGACCAAAAAATTGATTGGACAACCGTTCTATTTCTTAACAAAACAAGAAGAGTACGTTTACCCAAGGAAACCGAGAGAAAAAAGTAAAAAGCTCGGTCCTGAAACTTGAACCAAGGCTAACGTATAGGTACCTACCTTAGGCTTCGAATTTTCGGTTCGCATTTCCCAAAGAAAAATTGAACTTGAACTTACTTGAAGATTGGTAAGGTTTGTTTGGCTTTGTATTGTTCCAGCATGTTCGTTCCACTTCGGTTGATTCAAGAAAACCTTCCAAACCAACCTATCCGAAAATTATTTGGTCGTTTATGGTCCACTTATGAAAAAATGGCACCATTCCTGGCCGCTCAACCCGCTAAAAAACCTCCCCGCTCTTCTTTCTTGTTCCCGGAACTTTTTTGTTATTACTTCGGGAAGTATAGGTACCTTAGGCTTCGAATTTTCGGTTCGCATTTCGCAAAGAAAAATTGAACTTGGAGATAGGTAAAGTTTGTTTGGCTTTGTATTGTTCCAGCATGTTCGTTCCACTTCGGTTGATTCTTGATTCAAGAAAACTTTCCAATCCAACCTATCCGAAAATTATTTGGTCGTTTATGGTCCACTTATGAAAAAGAGAAAAGAGCATCGTGTGAACTACCTGAGAGAAAAAAGAAATGTGCCCGCTTCACGCACATGCGAAATGTTTACTTTTCCTAAACTATTTTTTTCTAACTTCACACCAGTCGATAAGCTCAAAAATTTGTAACACCCGCTTCACGCACATGCGAAATGTTTACTTTTCCTAAACTATTTTTTTCTAACTTCACACCAGTCGATAAGCTCAAAAATTTGTAACGGGACGTGGAAAACTGATAAGCCGTGGATTTTCCTTTATTTGTTGAACTAATTTTCCTTCATTCTGTGTCTATACATACATACATTGGAAAGAGCACTCTCAATATCACAAGTGACACATCACGAGGTAAATGCCACAGTGAGATATGATCTCTCAACAAAACAACAGGTAACACTAGACAGAGCAAACTCCCTACCCAAGTGTTTTTTGACAGAAGTTTTTCCTGAAGAACGCAGTCTGGTGTTTTTCCTTTAGAAATGGGTGGTGAGTCAGAGCCGATACTGACAGAATTTGAAATACATTGCTACATAGCATTGTTCTTAGTGTGTGGTATATTGAGCTATGCTTATAGATCATTCAAAACCAAGAATCCATTCCCAGACATTGATTTCCTAAGTAAAGGAGAGCGAGTGTTCCTTGATGTAAAAACAGGACAAGAGCTGGAGTTCCCTTCACTTGATGATGAACCAAGTGTAAACTTGAGTGTGATCGTTCCTGCTTACAATGAACAGGATAGACTCAAACCTATGCTGGATGAAACCATAGAATTTCTCAATGAACGTAGGAAGAAGATTCCTACATTCAAATATGAAATCATTGTTGTAAGTGATGGAAGTACAGATAAGACAATGCAAGTTGTGCATCAATACACAGAGAAGTGTGGTGAAGATATTGTACGAGGTTTGAAACTATTGAAGAACAGAGGCAAGGGAGGGGCAGTAACGTTGGGAACTAAATGTGCCCGAGGATCTATCATACTCTTTGCAGATGCTGATGGAGCTACAAAATTTGCAGATTTAGAAAAACTAGAGGATAAGTTGAAAGAACTAACTGATGGTGACTACATTGAAGATAAGAATAATGCAGCTGGATGTAATGGTGTTATTGTTGGATCCCGAGCACATCTTGAAGCTTTAGCAAATGTACAGAGGTCTTTCTTCAGAAATATACTCATGAAAGGATTCCATTTCATTGTATGGTTTACCGGCGTACGTACGATACGAGATACCCAGTGTGGGTTCAAATTGTTCACAAGGAAATCTGCACTGCAATTATTTAGTAGTATTCATGTACAGCGTTGGGCATTTGATGTTGAATTGTTGTTTATTGCAGAAGTTTTACACATTCCAATGGCAGAGGTTTCAGTGAATTGGACAGAAATTGAGGGTTCTAAAATAGTTCCTGTGTTCAGTTGGATACAGATGGGATGGGATGTTTTAAATATTTGGTTACATTACACTCTGGGGCTTTGGAAAATTAAAGCCATGGAAAACAAGTAATAAAATTACTTATTTTGCTTTGTCACCTAGTGCATTTTGTTTATCTCTAGTTCATAATCTTCCATTATACTTGAGTTGTTATTTTGCAAATTACAATTATGGATCACTAAAAGTCTGAAGAAAAACTATGCATCATGCACATGACAGTTTGAAAAAATAGTTGGGTTCAAATTCCAAATATTTCAAGATTCTCATTTATCTTCCATAGGTATGAGTATTTGCAAAAGAAACCTTTCTTAGAAATAATTTCACATTTTAAATTGTGAATTAAAATTTTCCATTACCTAAGCAAATACAATGTTTACCTAATTTAGATTACAGTTATTTTGTAAATAAATAAATTACAATTATTTTTAATAAAATTACAAAAGAGCCTTTTTTATACTATCACACTTTGTAGCCAGCAGCTTTACAACATTGAATCAACCAGTTCCTGGTTGATATCAAGGATTGATGACAATCTGAAATATTCTTTACCGTGAAGGTAACAAAACATATGAAATAAAAGAAATAATAAAAAGAATCTTCTCTTACCTCTGTACTGATACAGGTGTCTGAAAGACTGCAAGTTGTTTTCTTTCAGCCAGAGATCAATTTCTTTTTGTTGAGATCTGTTTCCAAATTTCATCCCTCCTTGGGTATGAAAAGGAGAGAAAATATCGAATGAAATTTCCAAAAAATAATTAATTAACGATTCCAATTTATTAAAAATTTTCGGGATCTTTGGCTGCTTCAAAAACTCTCTCCCTGGTTAAAGTCCCCCAGTGTCACGGGGTTATTTGGCCCGTGGCGAGAGGACAAACGAAAACACTTCGATTGAGGAAATTAATGAAGAGTTATTTGTTTTATTATGGGGTGATTTAATATAACGAGAAATATTTATTAAGTTAATATTAATTCAAGATGAGCTACTTGTTCATTTACTATTGAGACGTTTGAACAATATAGAATAGTATTCAAAATAGTCAAAGGTGATCCGAGACCCTGGGAGAATTAGAAGGAGAAAGAAAAATAGATCTTACCGTCAATAATAATCTGAGCGCCGGCCAAACACAGTCTGACGAGCCCTCCAGTGAGGAGCTCTCAGGTGCTGGCGAAATGGTTGATGGTTCTCCCACCACTTTGTGGTTGCTACTTCAGATCTTAGCTCACTGTATTTATAATGGTATAATGTAGTAATGCCGTCGAATGTACCAGGGCAAGGATAGGTATATCCTGTCATATGTTTTACTTAACAGAACTCTCGAACGGATAGTAATCAAATCAATCAAATCGTGAATTATATGTGTTAAAGCAGAGCCTTTTTACAACTTTTTGTGGATATCACACCATTTCTTCCTTTGTAACGAAGGTTGCTCTAGAACGAATAGTAGATATATGATTTGGATGAAATTTGGCAGAAATTGTCAACGCATAAAGGTTGGGACATAACCGCACCGAACCCGCTCCAACATACGGCCGAGTGTTGGACATGCTACGGCGAGAAAGAAAAACAACGCATTTGAACGTATCGGGACACACATCACCGCACCCGCTCACCCGCACCATAACGCGTATAGAAGAGGATACGTTATGCCCGCACCGTCGTGTTGTTCAGATACCGAGCCGTGTACGTACCGTCACAGACTAGCCCAGTTTACTTTCTGAAGGTGACGGGCTCGTGCAACATGGACGTGCACAAAACTTGTGCGAAAAATGATTGTTCTGCACGGTCGAAACTAGGAGTGGTGGCGGTCAAGTGTGTTCTCCTACCAGTCGTCCGTATTGAGTACTTTCCTCAGATGCCACTGCGGCCAGGTGAGGTTCATTGTAGCAGCGTAGTTTGTCGGCCAATGAACGGTAAAACCTACCAACTAAAAAGCAAAGTAAACCCCTGAACAAACAAAACAAACCAATGGGAAGTGTCCGCTGTATGCTGATCATGATCATAAAATCTAAATAGATATTGTTATACGTCCGCGTGACCCCAAGTCTTTCCATTTAAAAGAAAAGTTTTCACAAAAAAAAAAAAATAAAAAATAATAATAATAATTACCTACCTAGGTACATACATACAAATTTCATCTCACTTACGCATGAACTATGATGCAGTAACAGTACCTAGTCCTACTGACCTATTATGAGAATCACAGAAGGGAAATTGGGATCCTGTAAACTGCATGAGGTCAATGACCTGTGGCAAGGGTGCGAGGGATGTCAACTTAAAAAAAGTTCAAATCAACAATTTGGTTAACGTTTGGTTTAGCTGTAACTTTTGGTAGAACTGTCAGCGAAAGCTCTCCAGGTATTGGTACAATTCACAAGTTTGGTGTTAGTGGAAAGAGCCTTCTCTTCATACAGCTATGTAAAAAATATATATAGAAACCAACTTAACACTGTACCGGACTTGAGAGTATACTTGTCATCCTATGAACCCGATTTTAAAGAGCTTGCTAGGAAAATTCAAACCCAGAAATCTCATTAATTCAAAATAGGTACCTAGTAAAATCTTATTATTAGGTATTACCAAATTGTTGATTTTAACTGTTTCAAGGTGACATCGGTAGAGAGTTCAATTATTATTATTATTTCTGGTATCCTCAGATCATAATTTGTCCAGAAATGTCTAAAACTGGGTAGGTCCAGGGGTGGGGTTAATGCCTGTGGCATTCTCTGCCATGCCCTTATTCTTCAGTAACTCTTGTAATGGCTCTTTTGTGTGTTATCTTCAATATTGAAGCCTTTTAAATAAGAACCTGATAATATTTTGGAATTTAAAATGTGTGTTTTTCTGTGGTTACAAATTACTGTCACAAAGTATCATAGGTACCTCAAAAATATCTAGTCAATTTTTTATATGTGGGTGGGATTTGAACAACCACCATTCTGTGCCAGTCTGTGTCTCAGGTGGTATTGATGCTGAGGGCTCAAGGGGTACGCGACCGGAAAAAGGTTGAGAACCGCTGGAATGGATTATGACTTTAACTATTCACATAGGTACCTACCTCTTCTTAACACTTTAACATGATTTTATTAAATGTAAAAGTACTAGGTAGAAATCTGAAAATCAAGGTTTGAGAAACTGGTGACGGTAAATAAAACTCGCTAATTTTAATAACTTCAAAGGCCAAACTAGGAGTTTAGGATGAAGAGAGTTATCTTGAAAAAATAAAAGGAATGGAAATATGGAAAAAATTGATTAGCATTTTCCACTTTTCCGGAAAATGATAAAAAAGGAACCTTTTTTCAAAATTTGGCGCTTTGCAAAAATCAAAACACAAAAAAGTTTTTTCACACGATGCCCAATCTCGCTAGTGCATCATTTTGGTTTTCTCGGCCATCCATACTCGTTTACCTCCGTGAAGTTTCTTCCAGAAACCGCTGAGAGCGCTGTAATTTGTTTACACCAAAAATTTCTCCAGCGGGAATTTTTAAATCTGGAAAACTTGTCCTGTTTCTGGTTTTGGCTGCGGTTGCTGCTTTTCTGCCGGTGGTTCCCCAATCCCCCGGGGCCCACTCAGCCTCGTGAGGAAAATGAGTAGCTATGACATATAAATGCGCATAGCGACCGGTGGTAGGTAAACAAGGCAACAAATAGAATGGTAGGTACTCAGCCTCGTGAGGAAAATGAGTAGCTATGACATAGAAATAAATGCGCATAGCGACCGGTGCCAGCATGGTAGGTAAACATGTGATTTAGGATTATTGAGATATTGGGAAAATCCTACAATGCTGCAGTGAGCACCAAAGTTGTGACATAATAACACAAAGAAACTACATTTATATATTCTACTCACTTCTTCTATTGCACCAACCTCAGTGGTGCAGTTGTTAACGCGTTGGACTTTAGATCTGGAGGTTGGTGGTTCGAGTCCAAGTCATGTCATGAAATTTATCTAGGTGAAATAATCGGGGAACGATGTTTGTGACAAGCATTTAAATATGCTTAACACAATTGAAATTCCACTTCTTCTATTACATTATTTCCCAATAGATCGAGGATAAACTTCAGAGTTGGGTATCAGAAACCTCGGACCAATGGTCTTCCATTTCCCAATAGATCGAGGATAAACTTCAGAGTTGGGTATCAGAAACCTCAGACCAATGGTCTTCAAATGCTCGTGTTATATGTAAAGCTTGGCTTAAGGACGGACTCAAGCCGCGATGTATTACACGAGACCTCAAGTGGGGAATACCTGTACCTCTACCTGGCTTTGAAAATAAGGTAAGTAACACTCCTGTTCTTGTAGTTTAGTTAGCATAGAGCAGAGGTTCCCAATCTGTGGTACGCGGAAGCATTTCTAGTGGTACTCGAAGAGGTTTGAAAACCTTATTTTTATGATTTATCTCGTAAATACGAAAAACAAATCTGGTAACCCTAGTTGGGAGAGAAAAAAAATCTACAAACAAAAAATTGTGACATCGTACTACAATTAAAAAAAAAAAATCGCCTGCGGCACAATAATGTCTATTTAAACCCCAAACCACACAAAATTGATTTTTGGTGGTACGTCAAATGAACCTTCAGGTATCAAGTGGTACGCAGTACTCAAAAGTTTGGGAACTCTTGGCATAGAGGGTAGTGCGTCTGTCTTGTAAGCGCTAGGTCGCGGGTTCGATTTCCTGCCCGGGGTGCTCTTTTACCGGAACATTAAAGGTTCGTTCTCGGAACGGCTTGCTTTTTCCTCTCGTGTTTTTCTTCTCTCTTTACTTTCGGGACGATAAGACCTTAGCAGTTACCGTTCCTTCCATTAAAAGTAAAATTGTTTGTTTGTTTTGTTGTTTTTTTTTATCATTTAACTCTTCACTTTTTTGTCTCTCCCCCTCAGGTATTCTACGTATGGTTTGACGCTCCTATTGGCTACATGAGTCTCACACAGAGCTACTGTGGTCAGTACGAGGCTTGGTGGAAGAGTGCGCCCCAGTCTAAGATTACACTGTATCAGTTCATGGCTAAGGATAATGTTCCATTTCATTCCATCATGTTTCCTGCTACTCTGGTCGCTGCTGGGGATCAATATACCAAGGTCAACCATATCATGGCCACAGGTAATACATAATAGTTTTACTTAGGGGTTAAAAGAAAAAAAAAAGTTGGATAGAAGGAGCTTAAACAACAGAGATCTTATCGTCCCATATTGGAAGAGAAAAGACAGGATAGGAGAAAGCCAGCCGTTCCGAGAACGAACCTTATCTGTTTAGGATAAAGTTCACCCAGGGCGAGAATCGAACCCACGACCTAGCGCTTACATGGTAGTATAGCCTCAGCTCCTCACCTAGCCTAGTTCAGTTCCTACCTACTGGTAAGTATATCATTTATGTAGATTGTACAATATGAAGCAGACAAAAAGATCGTACATCTTCTTCTCTTCTGCATCTTTTCCCGTGTTCAGACGGAATCGGCGTTTTCCGTCTCTTAATCAGCCCTAGGGTGATTGCTTTGGGGCTGACATTTGGATTTGGCTACATAAATTTTACCAGTGGATGCCATATTTCTTTAGCAAGGGAAATTTCGGGCTGGTCTACTCCCTGTTTAAAGTCCCCCAGCCAGTCTTGAGCTAGTCTACTCCTGTTTAAGGTCCCCCAGCCAGACCACATGATCTCTAGACCTGTTTAATTAATTTGACTTGAAGTCGCTGCTGATTTTCCTGAATCACTTTACTAATATGATGTCTTGTTTCAGGTCACAAGATAGGCACCCCAGCTCCTCTATTCCGTAAGATAGAACAAGCACAGGTCGACGAGTGGAAACTCAAATACGGAGGTCAACAAAGCAAGGAATCCAGTAATAATAAGAAAGAGACGAAACAAGCTGAGATAACGTTCAGTAGTGTGGAAGAATTGGAGGCAGCTGTAGCAACTCAGGTATGTTTTTACCTTAGATACTAGTAGCTCAGTAAATATTAGAAATTACTCGGAAAAGTGCTCGTTCAAGACCCTCCATAGGTTGATTGAGTCAAAATTCCAAGGATCAAATGTATTTAAATGTTACATTAGTGGCACATTAGAAGCCAATTTTTATTTTCCGTTCTAATGAAAGAGTTCAAAAACGTTTGACGTCAGAGTTCATAAAATGCGCAGAAATGCATTCGCACAAACATTAATGTGTTGCCTGCGAGGGAGCTTTGCTCGGGACAGTTGATGTGATTGTGATGTCATCCCGTACGGGAGCGTATGCCGTGACGTCAGAGTTCAAGATTTGCCGGTATTTTTTAAATCGATCTAGAAGTCGTAGAAGAAAAAGGGAAATTCCGTCGGTCCTCATTTTTCCTGTTCTTTGACTTTGAAACCTCATCCAAGTAAGCGCAACTGGTCTATCATATGCCTTTTCCACAAGTTTGGCCATGCCTCGGGATGAACTAGCGGGATTCCGGAGCGAAGCGACGGAATTCAGCTAGTACCTTAATAATTTCAGTCGAGATTCTATTGCATCTAATACCCTATTTGAAGAGATTTTCAACAGCAATAAATCCTTTGTGTATCGAACTAAATTAAAAACTTCATAATTTAACATCTCCTACCATTTATCATCGTCTTGTTTCTAATTTGATAACATACGCTTCCGTACGCGATGACGTCACATCAACTGTCCCAAACAAAGCTCCCTTGCAGGCAACACTAGTGTAATGCGTATGCATACGCTTCCGTACGCGATGACGTCACATCAACTGTCCCAAACAAAGCTCCCTTGCAGGCAACACTAGTGTAATGCGTATGTACGCAAGCTTTTCTGCGCATTTCCTATTTACTGACGTCACAACTCTTTGAACTTTTCCATTAGAACGGCAAATGAAAAATCAATGTTCGACCTTTTAACACATTGACTGCCCAGCATGAAATGGTGGTGTATACCCTCAGGCCCGCGATGTCAGCGATGTATCGTTGACGGGGCCCTCAGGATAAAAGCGTCAACGACATATTGCTGACGGGGCTTCTCAGGATAAAAGTGTCAACGACATATCGCTGACGGGGGCTTCTCAGGATAAAAGTGTCAACGATATATCGCTGACAGGGCTTCTCATGATAAAAGTGTCAACACTGTCAACGATATATCGCTGACGGGTTTGTCAACGATATTCACTCTTAGGTTCACGTAAAATATACCAAATGATTCCTCACAGGCCCCACTATTCAGTAGCAATGCTAAAAACCATATAGCGTCAACAGAAATCTATTGACAGGGCTTGAAAGAGAACACTACCCGTCAATGATATATCACTGACGGGGCCCAAGACTAAAAATGACCGTCAGCGAAATATCGCTGACGCGGCAGTCAATGTGTTAAAGTTACTTTTTCCGATTTTTGACCTCAGAGAATCCTCTGATTTTAATTTTTCACAACCTTATACGTAGGAATCCACCTTTTCTTGAAAAACAATGGAGCAGTTGCATTTGAGTAAAAGTTATGAATTAAAAGGTCGATTTATATGAAAAATGTTGTGAAAAATCCAAATCTGAGGTCGAAACTCCGTTCTGCTTCTATTTTCTTAATCTTCCTTGTCAGAAGCTTTTCGCAGCAGGGGATATTGCAATCTGCATCCAGTCTTGTGTATTACAATGTATACACTTAAGTGCAAAAATTGCGGACAAAGTGCTGAATGGTTTGATCAAGATCAGTCTTTTTGGATGATTTAACGATTTTAACGTATTTTTAAACTTTTTTTTTGACACCAGCTATAAGCTGATGTTATTCTTCTTCATCTTCAAGACTGCGTCAATGATTGTCTAGTTGTTTCTCGTATTTTTAATGGAAATATTGTTGATACTGAAAAAGTTCCAATCTTGAAAAGTCATAAATATATCCCAAATTGTCTGCACATGAGCGTAGTTACTTTTTCCGATTTTTGACCTCAGAGAATCCTCTGATTTTAATTTTTCACAACCTTATACGTAGGAATCCACCTTTTCTTGAAAAAAAAGAAAAAAAATGGAGCAGTTGCATTTGAGTAAAAGTTATGAATTAAAAGGTCGATTTCTATGAAAAATGTTGTGAAAAATCCAAATCTGAGGTCGAAACTCCGAAAAAAACAACTGTAAAAGGTCGAAAATTCAATTTTTATTTTCCGTTCTAATGAAAGAGTTCAAAAACGTTTGACGTCAGAGTTCATAAAATGCGCAGAAATGCATTCGCACAAACACATTAATGTGTTGCCTGCGAGGGAGCTTTGCTCGGCACAGTTGATGTGATTTTGATGTCATCCCGTACGGGAGCGTATGCCGTGACGTCAGAGTTCAAGATTTGCCGGTATTTTTTAAATCGATCTAGAAGTCGTAGAAGAAAAGGGGAAATTCCGTTGGTTCTCATTCTTCCTGCTCTATGACTTTGAAACCTCATCCAAGTAAGCGCAACTGATCTATCTGAAGTTCTTCGCAACATAAACTATTTAGAAACATAACTACACAAAGCAAACAATGAAAACTTTTGCGAACAAGAAAGTAGTGATGAAAGTAAACTAGAAGGACCTGGAACTATTAAGAACGTTGTTAATAAAATATAATTGGATAGGAAAAGAGAAAATGGATTGAAGAAGAAGAAAACGAAGAAGGAGGAGGAGAAGAAGAAGAAGAAAGATGTAGGAGAAGAAGCAGAAGAAAACGAACGAGGAGAAAGAAGAAGTTGAAGGGAGGACAAGGGAAAAATAATTGGATAGAGCAAAAAAGAAGAAGAAATTGAGGAAGAAGGAGAAAAAGAAGAAGGAAAAAGAAGAGGAGACAGACAAATAAGTAAGAGAAGAAATTGATCAAGAAGAAGAAGGAGAAAACGAAGATGATGGGAGAGAGGACAAAGAAAAAAATTAATCGGATAGATAGGGTAAAAAAAGAAGATGATGAAAAGTAGAGGAAACAGACAAAGAAATTGATAGAGAAGAAGACGAAGGAAAGAAAAAAAGAAGACGAAGGAGGAGAAGAAAAAAAAATTAAAAAAAAGAGAGAAAGAGGAGCCAATCAAAGCTGCCTCAAGTACAAGTAAGTTAAAGCTCACACAACATTTTATATTTTGGGTAAGTATTTTGATTTATAAGAAATTATTTACTTCACTATAACTCCCAAATGGTTTGTGCAATTTGGATAAAATATTAAAAACATGTTTTAGACCATCAGGGGTCTCATGTGGGCCTTTTTTTTAGAGTGAGTCCTTGTTCCATGTCTTACTAATCATGAGTTTTCATTCCATTTCAGAAAGCCCTAAAAACCTGGACAGAAGTCCTCAAAGGTAGTGCCAATGATGTTGGCAGCCTAAGTGAGGCCCTGTCTTCCCTCAGCATAGCAAGCCAATCTGGCAACACTGTGCTGAATAGTTTGAACAAACTGGCACCACTGTGCAAGAAATCCAACAAGCAGCAACCAGAATCCAAAGCAAAACCTGCTGCTGTGGTGGAAGATGATTTGAGCTCGAAAAGCCAGCAGCTTTACAACATTGAATCAACCAGTTCCTGGTTGATATCAAGGATTGATGACAATCTGAAATATTCTTTACTGTGAAGTTAACAAAACATACCTATGAAATAAAAGAAGTGTTAAAAAGAATCTTCTCTTACCTCTGTACTGATACAGGTGTCTGAAAGACAGCAAGTTGTTTTCTTTCAGCCAGAGATCAATTTCTTTTTGTTGAGATCTGTTTCCAAACAGTTGCATATACTCCAGAGTTAAATAGCTTATGATTACACAGGTGATGAAACAAACTATCAATGTCAGCCATGTGTTCACAACACCCCATATTGTTTTAATATAATTCATAGTCCTTGAGAGAGCCTGAAAGAAAATTAAACAAAGATAAGTGGTTCTGAATTCTTATTTGATATTTAAAAGAGTTGGTCCAACTTCAATAAAATTTGGGAAATAAGTATTTAAAAAAAACCTGATAAATTGTTCCTAGAATGTTGGGCCTCTGAAGGCCCTTCAGAGAGTTCTACAATTAATTGGACTGAGTTCCAAATTTCAACTCAATAATTTACCACTTGTTTTGCCTGTAACCCAAAATGTACAGTCTTGAGCAGAAAACTGCTTTGGGTTTCTGTAAAAGATCCAAGGAAATCAAAGATCACAGATCCAAGGAAAACATTTGAAAATAGATTAACAAAAAATGAATGTAAGGCTATTATAGTTCACTCTGAACTTCATACTCCACACTACTTAAAAAAAAAAAAAAAAAAAACTTGAAGAGGGGTACAACATTTTCTCTGGATGAAAGAGGCATTCATTTAACTGCTCCTAGAACAAGCCCAATTTGTTCAGGATAAAGTTTGTCCTGAGCAGCATTAGTTAGTAAGCAATCAGATTTTAGCTATAGCATTTTGTTGAACACATAGACTGTGAAAAATTACAAGTAACTTCAATCCGGTATAATCTAATTACAAAATAGAAAAGCCAAAATTTCAAATAGTTACCTAGGTACCAAAAAGACCTATGGAGTGTGTTGAAGATAGTATCTACTTATACTTACCTATCAATGTTGCTTATCAAACCAACTGATGTGCAGTGAAATATGTGAGAGCTTGAGTACTTGGTTAATGCAAATTATTTATGTTGGTAATGCACACATTGCATCTACCTATCTCTATGATTATTAATGTATTCTCATTTACATGTTCATAGAATGGATCAGCGGTTCTCAACCTGTGGTACGCGTACCCCTGGGGGTATGCAAAAAGCCCCCAGGGGGTACACAAAAAAAAATATTGGGTATTGGCAGAAAAAAAAATAATAAGTGCTAAAAACACCATTAACATCAGTAAAAAAATAAAATAAAATAAAAATAAAAAAAAAAATACCTACCCTGGTACATACATACAAATTTCATCTCACTTATGCTCTTACACATGAACTACGATGCAGTGACACTGACAGTACCTACTCCTACTGACCTATGATGAGAATCACAGAAGGGAAAGTTGGGATCCGAAAAAAAAAAAAAAAAAAAAAAATTGAATTCTTTTAAATAAGAACCTGATAATGTTTTGGAATTTAACATGTGTGTTTAACTTTATTTCTGTGGTTACAAATTACTGTCACAAAGTATCATAGGTACCTCAAAAATATCTAGTCAATTTTTTATACTTGGGTGGGATTTGAACAACCAGACAACCACCATTCTGTGCCAGTCTGTGTCTCAGGTGGTATGTACTATGTAGGTATATCTACTCGAGATAGATTGATGCTGAGGGCTCAAGGGGTACGCGACCGGAAAAAGGTTGAAAACCGCTGGAATGGATTATGAGTTTAACTATTCACATACCTACCTCTTCTTAACACTTTAACATGATTATTTTTATTAAAAATGTAAAAGTAGGTACTAGATAGAAATCTGAAAATCAAGGTTTGAGAAACTGGTGACGGTAAATAAAACTCGCTAATTTTAATAACTTCAAACTTCAAAGGCCAAACTAGAAGTTTAGGATGAAGAAAGTTATCTTGAATAAAAAATAAAAGGAATGGAAAAAATTGATTAGCATTTTCCACTTTTCTGGAAAATGATAAAAAAGGAAACTTTTTTTCAAAATTTGGCGGTTTGCAAAAATCAAAACACAAAAAAGTTTTTTCACACGATGCCCAATCTCGCTAGTGCATCATTTTGGTTTTCTCGGCCATCCATACTCGTTTACCTCCGTGAAGTTTCTTCCAGAAACCGCTGAGAGCGCTGTAATTTGTTTACACCAAAAATTTCTCCAGCGGGAATTTTTAAATCTGGAAAACTTGTCCTGTTTCTGGTTTTGGCTGCGGTTGCTGCTTTTCTGCCGGTGGTTTCCCATATTTTAGCCTTTAGGATAGTCTATTCTTCTTGTACTGGGCAGAATGAAGTGTCTGAGTAATAGGAATAATGTCCAAACGCTCAAGCATATTTTAGCCTTTAGGATAGTCTATTCTTCTTGTACTGGGCAGAATGAAGTGTCTGAGTAATAGGAATAATGTCCAAACGCTCAAGTTATTGATAACAGCAGAGTTTTCCACCACTAAGTTGGATGTAGAACTGGTGGATGTGGCAGGTAAGTTCTCAGAGTGAAGTGAAATGTATTAAAGAATCTAGTACCTTTATCTCGCCTGGCTAGCTAGACTGAACGGAGACTCTACTTACCTTTGGTGCAATTCACTAGATCCAATCAGACAGTCACTCTAAAGTGTCTAAGGAGTAAGGGTATTGGAAATTGTGAATAAAGGTGTCGTAAGATTATACACATAAATTTGTAGTAAGTGGGCTCAGGAAAAGCAATTTGGTGTGTAGGTAGCTTATAAAGAAGGACTTGGTTGTTTGCATTTGAAGACATTTATAAAGTATGATGCAACCTCTAAAGCATTTTGACATGTCTGATGTAAATGATTTTCCCCTTTTCAGATGCAAGATTGCTGTTATCCAAAACTGTTCCTGTGCTGGAGTTAGATGATGGATCTCAACTATTCTCTGCCAACCAAAGTTGATAAGATCATACACATAAATTTGTAGTAAATGGGCTCAGGAAAAGCAATTTGGTGTGTAGGTAGCTTATAAAGAAGGACTTTGTTGTTTGCATTTGAAGACATTTTTATAAAGTATGATGCAACCTCTAAAGCATTTTGACATGTCTGATGTAAATGATTTTCCCCCTTTCAGATGCAAGATTGCTGTTATCCAAAACTGTTCCTGTGCTGGAGTTAGATGATGGATCTCAACTATTCTCTGCCAACCAAAGTTGTTTGTATCTCTCCAAATTTGATACAAAAAATGAAAGTGCTATCAATCAGTGGCTGGAATGGGAATCAGTTGAACTTTTTGTAAGTACTTGGGTTACCTAAAAATTTTATCTGTTATAGGTAATGAGTGCTATTTTGCCCTTCAAACCAACAAAGACCAAAATAATATCAATAAAGTAAGATCTAAATGAACCATGTGAAATGGCCTCTCAGGGTAATAATATTTTATATTTCCATTTTGCTTCCAGCCTAGTGTACTTTCATTCTTTGACAACCCCAAAGTATTACCTGACAACCTGAAAACCAAGCTCAATGTGCTGAATGAGGCAATATCCAACTCATTTCTAATTGAGAATTCAACAACTGTTGCTGACATTTGTATTTGGACTTGTGTCTATCCGTTGCTGAGTGATAGTAAAGTGAGACCCTTGCTGTCGAGTTACACTAATATTACACCTTGGTATGATAGAATATCAAAGCTGCCTCAAGTACAAGTAAGTTAAAGCTCACACAACATTTTATATTTTGGGTAAGTATTTTGGTTTGGACTTGTGTATATCCGTTGCTGAGTGATAGTAAAGTGAGACCCTTGCTGTCGAGTTACACTAATATTGCACCTTGGTATGATAGAATATCAAAGCTGCCTCAAGTACAAGTAAGTTAAAGCTCACACAACATTTTATATTTTGGGTAAGTATTTTGATTTATAAGAAATTATTTATTTCACTCTAACTCCCAAATGGTTTGTGCAATTTGGATAAAATATTAAAAACATGTTTTATACCATCAGGGGTCTCATGTGGGCCTTTTTTTTAGAGTGAGTCCTTGTTCCATGTCCTAATCATGAGTTTTCATTCCATTTCAGAAAGCCCTGAAAACCTGGACAGAAGTCCTCAAAGGTAGTGCCAATGATGTTGGCAGCCTAAGTGAGGCCCTGTTTTCCCTCAGCATAGCAAGCCAATCTGGCAACACTGTGCTGAATAGTTTGAACAAACTGGCACCACTATGTAAGAAATCCAACAAGCAGCAACCAGAATCCAAAGCAAAACCTGCTGCTGTGGTGGAAGATGATTTGAGCTCGAAATCTAAAGATGTAACCAGTGAGGAGATAGAACAAACCAAAGTTGCGTGGACACAGGGTTCCCCGGTACCTCTGAGAACCAGGACTGCTCCTGTGTAAGATAATAGTGTTATTGTATTAGCTATTAGTGAAATAGATATTCCATTCATAAATCTCAATTTAAATAAAAAAAAAGCTATTTTTAGTCAGTAGCAATAGCATGATGAATACCAACAAATCACTCAAGTTATAGAACATTTGTGCATGGATCTAACCCGGTCTCATTTTGTGAATACATGTGTTGTTGACTGTTTCGAAGTACACAAAGTACACATAACCTCATGAGAACATTTAAGAAGTTTTTTGAAATCCCAGAAAAAACGCCAGGCATGAAATCTGATGACACTATGCTGCCAGGGCAGGTTGGTGTTCAAGGTAGATATAGATAACTTCACTACATTCTTCGTAATTTGATTTGTTTTATTTCAGATTACCGCAGCCGAATGAGAACAAGCTCCTTTGAAAAGAAAATCCAATATGTGCCGAGAAATGTGGTGTGATTGTCTGTGCTAAATGAAAAGAAAAAATGTGAAGAGGCTCTCAGCTACACCATTCATAGTTTAGATTTTAGGGAATGAGTGAGAGAGAGAGAGAGAGAGAGAGAGAGAGAGAGAGAGAGAGGGGGGGGGAGAGAGAGGGGAGAGAAAGCGAGGCAGAGACAAAGGTAGAGAAAGGAAGAGAGAAAAGAAGAGCGAAACGGGTGTAAAGGAATGAAGAGAAGAGAGAGAAAGAGAGGGAAGTATGTAGATAACTTGGGACGAGGAAAGGGGTCTGAAAGGAAATATATGAGGAAAGAAGGGATGAAGAGAGGGAGGGAGGAAAGAGAAGGGAAGGGTATGGAGCAAGGTAGAGGTGGGGAGAGAAGGAGAGAGGGAGAGAGAGAGAGGTGGAGAAAGGTAGGGGAGGAGGGGGCATGTGTTTTTTATTCAAACGAAATTATTAGCAAAGTAATGGCGGGTGACCTTTATGTTGAGAGAGAGAGCGTTAACGATGCCTTTTAATTACACTCAGCCATTGCAATAATTGAATTTTTTTCCTATCGCGCTCATTACAGGGTGTATCTAAAGCAACGGCCACACTATTTTTCCCCCACCAAAATCCTTTGATTTTACCGAGATACTTTCTTGTCGGCATTCTGGACCATACCATACTATGAAGAGTTCAAGGCAAGAGAGATCGGAGTCTATTTGAACAGACAAAGCGAGTTTTGTGTTTTAAGTCTGTTCACCTGTTGGGATAAAATCCGCTCCGGACAGGACTTATTAGTGAAATTTTAGTGGAAGGTAACAACTGGACTGGACGACGAGGTTAACAAGTCAAAATTAGATAGGCAGGAAACTTTGTTTAGTAATTGCCCTCCCTGAACTTCAATCCGGTATAATCTAATTACAAAATAGAAAAGCCAAAATTTCAAATAGTTACCTAGGTACCAAAAAGACCTATGGAGTGTGTTGAAGATAGTATCTACTTATCTTACCTATCAATGTTGCTTATCAAACCAACTGATGTGCAGTGAAATATGTGAGAGCTTGAGTACTTGGTTAATGCAAATTATTTATGTTGGTAATGCACACATTGCATCTACCTATCTCTATGATTATTAATGTATTCTCATTTACATGTTCATAGAATGGATCAGCGGTTCTCAACCTGTGGTACGCGTACCCCTGGGGGTATGCAAAAAGCCCCCAGGGGGTACACAAAAAAAAATATTGGGTATTGGCAGAAAAAAAAATAATAAGTGCTAAAAACACCATTAACATCAGTAAAAAAATAAAATAAAATAAAAATAAAAAAAAAAATACCTACCCTGGTACATACCAGTACTGTTCATCTCACTGGTCTCATTTTGTGAACACATGTGTTGTTGACTGTTTCGAAGTACACATAACCTCATGAGAACATTTAAGAAGTTGTTTGAAATCCCAGAAAAAACACCAGGCATGAAAGCTGATGACACTATGCTGCCAGGGGAGGTCGGTGTTCAAGGTAGATATAGATAACTTCACTACATTCTTCGTAATTTGATTTGTTTTATTTCAGATTACCGCAGCCGAATGAGAACAATATCTTGATAACCTCTGCACTGCCTTATGTCAACAATGTCCCTCATCTGGGCAATATTATAGGTAAGCATTACTTGAGCATACGAATACTCGTAATATAAGTTAGAAAACAAGAAGAATAAGATTTTAAACAAAGTTCTTAGAGGTTAAGAAATATTAGAAGAAAAAAGTTTTATATCGATACTGTCCAGATACCGACCGCCATAATGTTGCTTTACAGTTTAGCTTTAGATTCTATGAACAATATTCTCAAGCGTTGCCTAGTGAAATATCATCCATCACTCCACCTTATTTAATTTTCCTCCTCTCCGCCAGGTTGCGTGCTATCGGCAGATGTGTTCTCCCGGTTCTGTCGTTTAGTGAATAGGAACACCCTGTATGTATCAGGTACAGATGAGTATGGTACTGCCACAGAGACTAAGGCTCTGGAGGAGGGCCTTACCCCACAAATTATTTATGTCGGTAATGCACACATTGCATCTACCTACCTCTATGATTATTCATGTATTCCCATTTACATGTTCATAGAATGGATCAGCGGTTCTCAACCGGTGGTATGCGTACCCTTAGGGGTATGCAAAAGGCCCCCAGGGGGTACACAAAAAAATATTGGGTATTGGCAGAAAAAAAAATAAAAAGTGCTAAAAACACCATTAATGTCAGTAAAAAAAATAAAAATAAAATAATAATAATAAAAACATCGATACTGTCCAGGTCCAGATACCAACCGCCATAATGTTGCTTTACAGTTTAGCTTTAGATTCTATGAACAATATCCTCAAGCGTCGCCTAGTGAAATATCATCCATCACTCCACATTATTTAATTTTCCTCCTCTCCGCCAGGTTGCGTGCTATCGGCAGATGTGTTCTCCCGGTTCTGTCGTCTAGTGAATAGGAACACCCTGTATGTATCAGGTACAGATGAGTATGGTACTGCCACAGAGACTAAGGCTCTGGAGGAGGGCCTTACCCCGCGTCAAATATGCGATAAATATTTCGCCATACATCGCGAGGTGTACGAGTGGTTCGAGATAGATTTCGACTACTTCGGGCGTACCAGCACGCCGCAACAAACCGAGTAAGTTGAACCTGTGGGACTTGGCCTGACGCACGACCCTTGCTTGTAGTCTGTTCCCCCTTTTTGACCGAGTTCTGTACTTATTAACTACTTTTTCATTGCACAGACAATTATTTTAATAGTAGGAACTGTAACTGCGGAGGTCTTATTGTCTCGAAGTCGAAGAGAGAAGGAGAACGGGATAGAAGAAAGCCAGCCGTTTGGAGAACGAACCCTTCCGTTTAGGATAAAGTTCGCCCCGGCGGGAATAGAACCCGTGACCTGTCGCTTATAAGGCAAGCACGCTACCCTCCAACTCCAAGCTATCTAGACTGACCAGATAACTCTTCAAAAAATCATAATTGAGTCGTTTGTTTTCGTTTTCTTTGCTCAAATCAAAGAATACAAGCGGTGACACCATTTAATTCTTCTTTTCCCCTACAGGATAGTACAACACCTGTTTGATCGTGTTCACAAGGCCGGGTTTACATCGTCAGCATCTGTAGAGCAGCTGCACTGTGCTCAGTGTGACCGGTTCCTAGCGGATAGATTTGTAGAGGGCGTATGTCCCAAGTGTCGCTATGAAGATGCTAGAGGAGATCAGTGTGATGGGTGTGGGCAATTGATTAACGCCATTGAGTTGATACAACCCCGGTGTAAGCAGTGTTCCCAGGCACCCACTGTCAAGTCCAGTACACAGCTGTTCCTGGAATTACCAAAGGTAAGTAGGCGTCCACAACGGAGTCCCGACCCTAGCCTAGCCTAATCTCGACCCAAGAGAAACAAACCATGTCAATGAATGAGAAACCTGCCTCGGTGGCGTAGTGGTCAAGACGCTCGCCTGGTAATCAGGAGGGCGTGGGTTCGATCCCAGCCGAGGTATGGAATTTTATCCTCATTTATTTGAGAATTTGGCCACATAATAATGGAGCTCTAAGGGTTAGGTGGTAGAGAACGCCTAAGGCGTTAACCTCGCCTAGTGGTTGCCTTCCACTCAAGAGTCTATTATTATTATTAAACGTTAAACACAGAGGTAATTATTAAAAATTAAATTCGGGTTTAATCTTCCTCGGTATCACGAGAGGCGTGAGGCTTGTTTCACGGTTTGCGAAGTGCGAAACAGTTAGAAGTGCCGTTTTGGTGGACACAGGTTTAGATTTTGAGGTATTTGAATGCAGACATACAATTTTACATGAATTATGTATCTAGATGGAAAATTTCGAGTTTTCAGGTGTTTTAACTGTCCTTTTCCTTATCACATTGCAGTAAGGCATACAAGTCCTTATCTAATTTTAATATAATCAATTCTCCAAACAGTTCTTTCAAACAATCATGGCTCAAATTTGTGTTTTTTGAGCCCAACCTGACCCTCCCCAAGAGATCTGAATTATCTTGAAGAAAATAGTGTTATTTGGACCTCCAGGCGCCGAAAAAGGTTCTGGCCTACACCTAGCAAGAGTAACAAGTCCTGATTGCTTTGGATCATATTCAAATTTCCAACCAATTTCCTGCAATGCAAGAACCAATGAGCTGCCAGCTCCAGGTTATACCCCTCATAATTTACTGCTTGTTTGCAGAAAATAAAAAAAAGCCATCCATCATCTCGATGACATGTCAATCAAGCCGATAGTATGTCAGTTCATGTCATGCTGTAGCATGCCGGACATAACACTTGTGCCCGTTATGTAAGCCTTACACTTCCACAAGTTCAGAGATATGAGCACTGCCTTATGTCAACAATGTCCCTCATCTGGGCAATATTATAGGTAAGCATTACTTGAGCATACAAATACTCGTAATATAAGTTACAGCATGGTAGGTAAACATTGGATTTTAGGATTATTATTATTGGGAAAATCCTACAATGCTGCAGTGAGCACCAAAGTTGTGACATAATAACACAGAGAAACTACAATTACATATTCTACTCGCTTCTTCTATTGCATTATTTCCCAATAGATCGAGGATAAACTTCAGAGTTGGGTATCAGAAACCTCAGACCAATGGTCTTCAAATGCTCGTGTTATATGCGTACTGACCAAAAAAACAAGGCAACAAACAGCATGGTAAGGTAAACATTAGATTTTAGGATTATTGAGATATTGGGAAAATGCTGCAGTGAGCACCAAATTACATATTCTACTCACTTCTTCTATGGCATTATTTCCCAATAGATCGAGGATAAACTTCAGAGTTGGGTATCAGAAACCTCAGACCAATGGTCTTCAAATGCTCGTGTTATATGTAAAGCTTGGCTTAAGGACGGACTCAAGCCGCGATGTATTACACGAGACCTCAAGTGGGGAATACCTGTACCTCTACCTGGCTTTGAAAATAAGGTAAGTAACACTCCTGTTCTTGTAGTCTGGTTAGCATAGAGCAGAGGTTTCCAATGTGTGGTACGCGGAAGCATTTCTAGTGGTACTCGAAGAGGTTTGAAAACCGTATTTTTATTATTTATCTCGTAAATACGAAAAACAAATCTGGTAACCCTAGTTGGGAGAGAAATTTTACAAACAAAAAATTGTGACACCGTACTACAATTAAAAACAAAAAAAAAAAAATCGCCTGTGGCACAATAATCTCTATTCAAACCCCAAAACCACACAAAATTGATGTTTGGTGGTACGCCAAAAAAACCTTCAGGTATCAAGTGGTACGCAATACTCAAAAGTTTGGGAACTCTTGGCATAGAGGGTAGTGCGTCTGTCTTGTAAGCGCTAGGTCGCGAGTTCGATTTCCTGCCCGGGGTGCTCTTTTACCAGAACATTAAAGGTTCGTTCTCGGAACGGCTTGCTTTTCCCTCTCGTGTTTTTCTTCTCTCTTTACTTTCGGGACGATAAGACCTTAGCAGTTACCGTTCCTTCTATTAAAAAAAGAAGTAAAATTGTGTTTTGTTGTCCTAAAAGGTTGGGTTAAGCTTCTACATCTTGGTTCATTGCTTTTAGTAGACATAGAAGGTTGAACATAAAACTGACTCTCTAAGCTTCAAATTATTTATAATAATAATAATAATACTGTACCTACATCTTGGAACCCAATGGGACCCAATTTTGTTTTCAAAACAAGCTCAGAAAAATGTTCACTGAATGGCTAGAAGATTATAAACAATTCTATGGAAACAAAACTCCCATTGTTTCCTCTGCTATTTAATTACATACCTACCTACTTTTTTTTTTTTTTTTTTTTTTTTTTTGTTCACACACATGGTTTTCGTTATGATATCAAATCTCTTGCAGTTTCTCCTATCAAATCTCTTGTAGAAGAAGACAGAAAAAAAAAAGATTTACTATTGACAAAATTCTGTTATGTATACATATGTATGTGGCTGTACTACTGTAGATTGGTACTCTCGAACATGTTCGGAAGAGTCCGGTGTTCTAAAACCGATTTTGAAGAAATATTTTCCACAATTTTACCATTTCAACCTATTACTACGATTAGTGTTGAAAGCATACCTATGTGATATTCTTGATTTTAACTTTCAGATCCCGGGCCTCTACTGTATTGGGAATTCTCTGCCAGGTATCCTACCTTCTCTCCCTCCTGCTATCCCCCTACATGCCAAGCACTGCATCCACCATAGCATCTCAACTGGGTGCCTCACATCTCAAGTATAGCCTCAGCTCCTCACCTAGCCTAGTTCAGTTCCTACCTACTGGTAAGTATATCATTTATGTAGATTGTACAATATGAAGCAACGCCCCAGTCTAAGATTACACTGTATCAGTTCATGGCTAAGGATAATGTGCCATTTCATTCCATCATGTTTCCTGCTACTCTGGTTGCTGCTGGGGATCAGTATACCAAGGTCAACCATATCATGGCCACAGGTAATACATAATAGTTTTAGGGGTTAAAAGAAAAAAAAAAGTTGGATAGAAGGAGCTTAATCAACAGAGATCTTATCGTCCCATATTGGAAGAGAGAAGACAGGATAGGAGAAAGCCAGCCGTTCCGAGAAGGAACCTTATCTGTTTAGGATAAAGTTCACCCCGGGCGGGAATCGAACCCACGACCTAGCGCTTACATGGTAGGCGCGCTACCCTCCAAGCCAATTATTATTATTATTATTATTATTATTTTAAATCGCGCTTTAAAGCAAGTAGTAAGTTTCTTACTTTCTAGTACATTAAGGAGCGCGCCAAGTCAAGAAAGTTTGACCGCGCTACTAGAGATATTATACGCCATCCAATTTACGCTAGATGTTTTAACTTTTGGTGGGTAATGTAAGTAGGTACTTATCGACTTATACAATGTTATACTATATGAATTGATTTCTTCCTCAGAATATTTGAACTACGAGGATGGCAAGTTCTCCAAGTCACGTGGTACAGGAGTGTTTGGCAACAACGCCAAGGATACAGGGTTGCCAGCTGATATATTCCGGTTTTATCTCCTGTATGTCAGACCTGAGAATCAGGACACAAGTTTCTCCTGGCAAGATCTCGCCACTAAGAATAATAGTGAACTGCTCAACAATTTGGGCAACTTTATCAATCGGTGAGTCGTGATATCTTCCCAAATATGTTCTCATCAATAAGCATAATTATTGAACGAATTGAGTTGCAAGTTTTAATCCGTTTTTGCATTTAGTTTTTTTTTTTTAAAAAAAAAAGATGAGTGTTTCACCGCCGTTTTTATTTCGTAGCGATGAAACAACTGCTACATTGGACGCTTGTGGTCTTCGAACTGAGTTGCAAGTTTTAATTCGTTTTTGCATTTAGTTTCTTTATGATAACTCACGAACAGTATGTTCGATTTTAATAATATTTAGCAAAAATGTTTAATACATAGAGGAGTTTAATTAATTTTATTTTGGACCTTTGGGCAGACCGATATGGACCTTTTGTTTAGTTTTCCCTTTGTTTGTCTATAAGTTTGTATGATAAATTCTTGAAGGATTTATCCGATGTTAATGAAATTCGACAAACATTTTCAACTCGACACTCAATGTTTCCATTCTGTTCCACATACATATTCCAGCGCTCTATCATTCATTGAGAAAAACTACGGTTCTACAATCCCCGAGATTTCACCCATACATGAAGATTTCCTGTTGTTAGCTCTCATCAACAGAGAATTATCCGCGTACTATTCTGTCCTGGACAAGGCTAAGTTACGAGATGGTATTCGCTACATATTGAACATATCACGCTATTGTAACCAATACATGCAGACACAACAACCATGGGTACTTTTCAAGGGAAGCCCGGAACAAAAGTAAGTCAATGTGCGTTAGATCTACTGTTGTGGGTTCGATTCCCGCCCGCGAACTTATCCTGAACTTGGTTCGTTTTCGGAATGGCTGATTCTCTTCCATCCTGTCCTTCTTTCTTCGACGGGTTCGATTCCCGCCCGCGAACTTATCCTGAACTTGGTTCGTTTTCGGAATGGCTGATTCTCTTCCATCCTGTCCTTCTTTCTTCGATTTCGGGACGATTTTCGTTATGATATCAAATTTCTTGCAGTTTCTCCTATCAAACCTCTCGTAGAAGAAGAAGAAGAAGAAGAAGAAGAAGAAGAAAAGAAGAAGAATGAAAAAAAAAAAAAAAAGATTTACTATTGACAAAATTCTGTTATGTATACTTTGTATACATATGTAGATGGCTGTACTACTGTAGATTGGTACTCTCGAACATGTTCGGGTGAGTCCGGTGTTCTAAAACCGATTTTGAAGAAATATTTTCCACGATTTTACCATTTCAACCTGTTACTACGATTAGTGTTGAAAGCATACCTATGTGATATTCTTGATTTTAACTTTCAGATCCCGGGCCTCTACTGTATTGGGAATTCTCTGCCAGGTATCCTACCTTCTCTCCCTCCTGCTATCCCCCTATATGCCAAGCACTGCATCCACCATAGCATCTCAACTGGGTGCCTCACATCTTAAGTATAGCCTCAGCTCCTCACCTAGCCTAGTTCAGTTCCTACCTACTGGTAAGTATATCATTTATGTAGATTGTACAATATGAAGCAGACAAAAAGATCGTACATCTTCTTCTCTTCTGCATCTTTTCCCGTGTTCAGACGGAATCGGCGTTTTCCGTCTCTTAATCAGCCCTAGGGTGATTGCTTTGGGGCTGACATTTGGATTTGGCTACATAAATTTTACCAGTGGATGCCATATTTCTTTAGCAAGGGAAATTTCGGGCTGGTCTACTCCCTGTTTAAAGTCCCCCAGCCAGTCTTGAGCTAGTCTACTCCTGTTTAAGGTCCCCCAGCCAGACCACATGATCTCTAGACCTGTTTAATTAATTTGACTTGAAGTCGCTGCTGATTTTCCTGAATCACTTTACTAATATGATGTCTTGTTTCAGGTCACAAGATAGGCACCCCAGCTCCTCTATTCCGTAAGATAGAACAAGCACAGGTCGACGAGTGGAAACTCAAATACGGAGGTCAACAAAACAAGGAATCCAGTAATAATAAGAAAGAGAAGAAACAAGCTGAGATAACGTTTAGTAGTGTGGAAGAATTGGAGGCAGCTGTAGCAACTCAGGTATGTTTTTACCTTAGATACTAGTAGCTCAGTAAATATTAGAAATTACTCGGAAAAGTGCTCGTTCAAGACCCTCCATAGGTTGATTGAGTCAAAATTCCAAGGATCAAATGTATTTAAATGTTAAGGCCGTGGCACATTAGAAGCATAGTACACCGGTAGCACGGAGTCGCGCGATCACGCCTGAAAATCCAAACCTATGAAAATAGAGCTCTCACACTGGGGTCACGTTCTGGAGTGTGGCAAGCATTTATGCTAAACACAACTAAATTTCATTCATGGTTAGGTTCAATACAAAATCGGCAAGTTGAACTAACTTGGTTGATTTAATTTTATGATTTCTCTCTCTAGGGTAACCTAGTGCGTCAAGTGAAGTCGAGTGGGGTAGAGAAGAGTGAATGGCAACCTCATGTAGATAAACTACTCAGCTTGAAGAAACAACTGGAAGCTATGAAATCACAACAGCGTGCAGCTACAGATGCTAATCAAACATCAGCCACCCCATCAGCTAGTGATAACTCGGCTGATGTTAAAGCTTTGGAAGCGGAGATTGAGAAGCAGGTAAGATTTTGTGAGCTTTAGGATATTAATGAAAGGCTTTCATACGAGAAAGAGCCCTAACTTTACTTTTGCTCTTTTGTTAAGACGTTTACCAGAGGGAACTGTAACAACGGGAGTTCTTATCGTCGGAAATCAACAAGAGAAGGAGGATAGGATAGGAAAAAGATGGCCATTCCCAGAATGATCCTTACCTGTTTAGGACAAAGTTCGCCCCGGTTGGGAATCGGACACACGACCTAGCGTGTACAAGGTGCGCTAACCTCCAACCTGTTGTTGTTTATCAATGCAAAGGAATTAATTATTATGTCATTTTCCTATGCTCGTCCCAATATTTTCCTACAATATCATTATTAATCTATTAATATTTATTATAGTGTGCCAACAAATATTACTAATGAATATAATGATATTGTAGGAAAATGTTGGGACGAGCGTAGGAAAATGACATAATAATCAATTCCTTTGCATTAGTAAACAACAACATTGCTTTCACCTCTAACCTAACTGGGCGGGAAAGACAGCATTAGAATAAGATTTGTATTCATAATTTTCTCGTTTGATTTGATATTTCAGGCGGAAGTAGTGAGAACATTGAAAGCATCAGCAGGGGGAGATAAATCCGTATTTGCCGCGGACCTAGCCAAACTATTGAGTTTAAAACAACAACTCAGCGCTCTGACGGGAACTACTGGAACTACGAATAATACTAAGTGTAATAATAGTAGTAAGAATAGTAGCAGTAAGAAGAAACAGAAGAAATAAGTTTGGTCCTGACTCAGGAGTGGGTAGCTTATTTATAAACTTTTTTTGCGCATGAGCGCGGAGTGTAAAGTGGGGAGTACGGAATTGTTCTTGGAACAGACCAAATTAACCTCTGGGTCATCTACAGTCACACATTGACATAGTGTCAATTAAATGATAATTATTTTCTGTACCTACTTGAGAAGTCAGATAAGAGATGGAATTTTATTCATAAGTTTTATTGTAATCTTAAGTTGTACAACAATAAAATAAGGTTAGATAAATGTTTATAATAAGTAATAAGAAATATTATCATACCTATGCGGTATAGAGATGTAACAAAAAAAACTAAAAAATTAAATTAATTTTAGTGAATCTAATAAAATATAGGTAGGTATCCTACCTAATATGATTTTTTTACTTCCCTCCAATCTCCAATGACATTATTATTTAATTGTAATTGTAATTGTAATTTTTATTTGACATTTTAATTATACATATTTTTCATATAAGTTACATAAATTTCAAATTGAGTTTGCGAATGAAGTTCACAACCGAGGCAACTGGAAATTGTTGACTAAAAATGCCGACCCCACTTGAGTGGGAAAAGGTAAAGAAGAAGAAGAAGAAGAAGTAGAATATGAAGCAGACAAAAAGATCGTACATCTTCTTCTCTTCTGCGCCTTTTCCCGTGTTCAGACGGAGTCGGCGTTTTCCGTCTCTTAATCAGCCCTAGGGTGAATGCTTTGGGCTGACATTTGGTTTTGGCTACATAAATTTTACCAGTGGATGCCCTATTTCTTTAGCAAGGGAAATTTCGAGCTGGTCTACTCCCTGTTTAAGGTCCCCCAGCCAGACCACATGATCTCTAGAAGTCTAGACCTGTTTAATTAATTTGACTGCTGATTTTCCTGAATCACTTTACTAATATGATTTCTTGTTTCAGGTCACAAGATAGGCACCCCAGCTCCTCTATTCCGTAAGATAGAACAAGCACAGGTCGACGAGTGGAAACTCAAATACGGAGGTCAACAAAACAAGGAATCCAGTAATAATAAGAAAGAGAAGAAACAAGCTGAGATAACGTTTAGTAGTGTGGAAGAATTGGAGGCAGCTGTAGCAACTCAGGTATGTTATTACCTTAGATACTAGTAGCTCAGTAAATATTAGAAATTACTCGAAAAAGTGCTTGTTCAAGACCCTCCATAGGTTGATTGAGTCAAAATTCCAAGGATCAAATGTATTTAAATGTTAAGGCCGTGGCACATTAGAAGCATAGTACACCGGTAGCACGGAGTCGCGCGATCACGCCTGAAAATCCAAACCTATGAAAATAGAGCTCTCACACTGGGGTCACGTTCTGGACAAACCTATGAAAATAGAGCTCTCACACTGGCGTCACGTTCTGGACAAACCTATGAAAATAGAGCTCTCACACTGGGGTCACGTTCTGGAGTGTGGCAAGCATTTATGCTAAACACAACTAAATTTCATTCATGGTTAGGTTCAATACAAAATCGGCAAGTTGAACTAACTTGGTTGATTTAATTTTATGATTTCTCTCTCTAGGGTAACCTAGTGCGTCAAGTGAAGTCGAGTGGGGTAGAGAAGAGTGAATGGCAACCTCATGTAGATAAACTACTCAGCTTGAAGAAACAACTGGAAGCTATGAAATCACAACAGCGTGCAGCTACAGATGCTAATCAAACATCAGCCACCCCATCAGCTAGTGATAACTCGGCTGATGTTAAAGCTTTGGAAGCGGAGATTGAGAAGCAGGTAAGATTTTGTGAGCTTTAGGATATTAATGAAAGGCTTTCATACGAGAAAGAGCCCTAACTTTACTTTTGCTCTTTTGTTAAGACGTTTACCAGAGGGAACTGTAACAACGGGAGTTCTTATCGTCGGAAATCAACAAGAGAAGGAGGATAGGATAGGAAAAAGATGGCCATTCCCAGAATGATCCTTACCTGTTTAGGACAAAGTTCGCCCCGGTTGGGAATCGGACACACGACCTAGCGTGTACAAGGTGCGCTAACCTCCAACCTGTTGTTGTTTATCAATGCAAAGGAATTAATTATTATGTCATTTTCCTATGCTCGTCCCAATATTTTCCTACAATATCATTATTAATCTATTAATATTTATTATAGTGTGCCAACAAATATTACTAATGAATATAATGATATTGTAGGAAAATGTTGGGACGAGCGTAGGAAAATGACATAATAATCAATTCCTTTGCATTAGTAAACAACAACATTGCTTTCACCTCTAACCTAACTGGGCGGGAAAGACAGCATTAGAATAAGATTTGTATTCATAATTTTCTCGTTTGATTTGATATTTCAGGCGGAAGTAGTGAGAACATTGAAAGCATCAGCAGGGGGAGATAAATCCATATTTGCCGCGGACCTAGCCAAACTATTGAGTTTGAAACAACAACTCAGCGCTCTGACGGGAGATACTGGAACTACGAATAATACTAAGCCTAATCATAGTAGTAAGAATAGTAGCAATAAGAAGAAACAGAAGAAATAAGTTTGGTCCTGACTCAGGAGTAGATAGCTTATTTATAAACTTTTTTGCACGTGAGCGCGGAGTGTAAAGTGGGGAGTACGGAATTGTTCTTGGGACAGACCAAATTAACCTCTAGCTGGGTCATCTACAGTCACACATTGACATAGTGTCAATCAAATGATAATTATTTTCTGTACTTAACAAGTTAGATTAGAGATGGAATTTTATTCATAAGTTTTATTGTAATCTTTAGTTGTACAACAATGAAATAAGTTTAGATAAATGTTTATTATAAGAAATATTATCATACCTATAGAGATGTAACTAAATGTCTAATAAATTAAATTAATTTTAGTGAATCTAATAAAATATCAGGTAGGTATCCTACCTAATATGATTTTTTTTACTTCCCTCCAATCTCCAATGACATTATTATTTAATGTTTTTTCTTCTTCTTCAATGAACTACCCAGCTATACGTGTGCACGTGTTTATTAATAAACTAGCTGAATTCCGTCGCTTCGCTCCGGAATCCCGCTAGTTCATCCCGAGGCATGGCCAAACTTGTGGAAAAGGCATGGCCGAACTTGTAGTTATCAAACTAAAAACATAAACGAAACTCAAATATTAGGCGAGCGAGGAAAAGTTTTCTATCCCGCAGTCTCTGCACTCTGTGTATTTCTTATGGAGATTTTAGCGATCAAAAATCGATCATATCTCAGGATCGGTTTAGATTTTCGCAAAATCCTTCCTTATTGCACACCTAGACCATAAAAGGAATAATCCTACCAAATTTCAGCTTTCTAGGTGTTGTGGTTATAGAGATAGAGCGATCAGTGTGTGAACTATGAAATGTGAAACGTGAACTGTGAACTGTGAATGGATCTCGTTCTTATAATATAAGAAAGATACACCTATGACCTGGAAGGAGCTCAGATACGAGTATTGTTTCTGGGCGTCCAAAAGGTTTTTATACCCCAATTTTTACTTTCCTTATCCTATAGGAAGGAAAGTAATGTAATCGGGTCAAATTTTCGATGGTCAGTTTTTAGTGCCAAAACACGTTTTGAGGTCCCTAGAGCCTAAATCCAAAGTTTCAGCCATTGGTCCGTGTCTGTCTGTAAACAAAATATCTCGAGAACAGTAAGAGCTAGAGACTTGAAATTTGGTATGTAGATGTCAAATACAATATCTCGGGAATGGTACAAGCTAGAGACTTGAAATTTGGTATGTAGTTCACAAATGTGACAAAAGGATGCAAAACAAAACGTTTGGTTAAGATGGTTGCTGCGCTTGGCGGTATTATGACCGCTTTTGGACAGATTTCGACCGTTTTTTGGCGGTTTTCAGCTACACAGCGACAAAACGGTTAGAGATATTGTAAAAGAACACTCAAATAAGCATCATTCAATAGGATAAGGAAAGTCGTGTGATGTTCACACCAGATTTTTCTGCTTTTATTCTCAATCAAATAATCATGGGAATACAGGGTGGTTCGTGATTTGCGAACCACGCTTATATCTCAGAAACGGCTAGGAATTAAGGAATGAAATAAACGGCATCATGTAGATGAAATTTTGATGATTAAAATGGCTTTTTTTAAATTTGCAATTTCTTTTGCAAAACGGCCCATTTTTTGCCAAATATAGGTCACTCTTATGGGAACCCCCATTTTTTATTTAATTTTTGGAATCAGCATAAAATTTTAATTGAAAAAATGTATTCACTCGAAAAAATTTGCTCTACAAAAATTCTGTACACTGTGAGAAAGAAAAACAATTTCTTAATTATTTCTTTAGTTTTTGTATTATTCACTTAACTATTTCAACAACAATCAACAACAACAAACAAATTTATAAAAGCTGTTCAAAATGAGATCCATTTCTTTGTACACAGTAGAAGAGTACATTGGACACACTAGTTCCCAGCAGATCACTGGAGTCAAGAACCGTATGTGTGGTTAGTACCTGGATATGTGAATTTTGGGGATAGCTGGACAGCACATGAACCTATTTTGGAAGTGCAATCAGCCTCATGAGAATAACTGAGAAGCTATGAAGTTCCAGCTTAGCAGTTAAGGTCTGCTTCTGACATGGATTTTTTCTTTCTTAATCTTGAGATCTCAATTTCCATAGAGAAGTAGCTATTCGTTCGTTTTCCCTTTTGCTTTTATGTACTTCTGTTTTTTATATATCTTGGAGACAAAAAATCGAATAGTGTCTGGTCCACTTTTTTACCACTCTCCTTGATCTTGCAGACATATTGCAGAGTTGAAGCAACTTGCACACTTTTATCAAAACAAATGAAGGCGGAAGGCGCTAAATTTTGAAATTTGAATAAGTGCTCATTTTGGGAAAAAAAAGTAGAAAAGTTGCAGAGGATTCAAGATTTTATGATAAAACAGAAGAAAACATATAATTCGTACTAATTAGAACACAATCAAAAGAAATGACCATGTTCGCTCTACCATCTTGCTGCTCTTCAGTTTTGGTGTTCTCCAAAGTGTTGAGGAATGCTTATCCCACCCATCGGGTAAGTTACCTATGAAACTCTGTACCTACTACTTAGATCCATGGTTCATTAACAAAAAGCCCAATCCAAGGCTTAGGTGTAGGGGCAAACAGCCCTAAAAGGTTGAGTTAAGCTTCTACATCTTGGTTCATTGCTTTTAGTAGACTCTCTAAGCTTCAAATTATTTATAATAATAATACCGTACCTACATCTTGGAACCCAATGGGACCCTTTGTTTTCAAAACAAGTTCAGAAAAATGTTCACTGAACTGCTAGAAGATTATAAACAATTAATTCTATGGAAACAAAACTCCCATTGTATCCTCTGTTCTTTAACTACATACCTACTTTTTCTTTTTTTTTTTTTTTTTTTTTGGTTTTATGAGGAGGTACATAATTTGTTGCTGAATTGAGGGTAAAATCACATCAGTAAAAACCTTAGCAGTTATACAAACATTGGCAACAAACTCCTTTCAACAAAAAATATGAAACACAATGTATATTCCGAGTGGTTAAAGTGAACAACTGAAAATAAATTGAATCTTTATTTCAGGGCTATGAAGCAGTTTCTAGAATAGATCTCGGTACATTTGAAGACACAGGACTTGCACCAGAAATTATCGACATTTTCACAAAGCGAGGACTTACCACACCCACAGAAATACAGGTAATTGAAAATCGTCCATAGATGTTGTTTGTTCTCTACTTGTCCCCATCTTAGCTGGTGGGAAGAGTACATTGGACACACTAGTTCCCAGCAGATCACTGGAGTTAAGAAACGTTATGTGTGGTTAGTAACTGGATATGTGAACGTCGGGGATAGCTGGACAGCACATGAACCTATTTTGAAGTGCAATGAGCCTCATGAGAATAACTGAGAAGCTATGAAGTTCCAGCTTAGCAGTTAAGGTCTGCTTCTGACATGGATTTTTTCTTTCTTAATTAAAATAAAATCAATACCTATAATTCTTACCATTTCACCCAATAGTCCTAAAGTAAAATGTCCTAAAGTCAAGTAGAGACCACCTTAACATAATAATAATAATAAATACCATTTCAGAAATATAGCATCCCCACCCTGCTGAGTGGGAAGAGCGCCATCTTGGTTGCAGAAACCGGTTGTCTTAATTAAAATAAAATCAATACCTATAATTCTTACCATTTCACTCAATAGTCCCAAAGTAAAATGTCCTAAAGTCAAGTAGAGACCGCCTTAACATAATAATAATAAATACCATTTCAGAAATATAGCATCCCCACCCTGCTGAGTGGGAAGAGCGCCATCTTGGTTGCAGAAACCGGTTGTGGCAAAACCCTCAGCTTCCTCGCACCCCTTGTACAGCAGATCCTAACCTGGAAGTCAAGACCAGAGTACAAGCCTGAGCTGAACGCACCCCTAGCCCTTATTATAACTCCAGGCCGCGAGCTAGTGTTCCAGATTGGGGTAAGTTGTATATAGAGACAGATTTAGCAATAACACATAGCAATCCAGCAATAACACATGGAAGAAAATAATGTAAAATAGAAGGTGGGAAAAAAAGTCTCCCCAGTTGAGTTTCGAACTCTCCGATAGTTCTTGACCTCTCAGCTACAGAGTGATAGTCCCTTGGGGGGAAACATATCGAGAGAAAATGCCTGTCACCAACTGAAAATAGTTACTCCTGTAGGTAAATATAGTGTGCCAACAAATATTAAGAATGATATTGTAGGAAAATATTGGGACGAGCGTAGGAAAATGACATAATAATCAATTCCTTTGCATTAGTAAAACAACATTGCTTTCACCTCTAACCTAACTGGGCGGGAAAGACAGCATTAGAATAAGATTTGTATTCATAATTTTCTCGTTTGATTTGTCAATCTAGCAATAACACATAGCAATCTAGCAATAACACATGGCAATCTAGCAATAGCACATAGTAATAACACATGTCAATCTAGCAATAACACATGTCAATCTAGCAATAACACATAGCAATCTAGCAATAACACATAGCAATCTAGCAATAACACATAGCAATCTAGCAATAACACATGGCAATATACAATTTGCGTCCTTCATTTTAATTTCCCTAATGGTATGTTCAAGTGAGTTTTTAATGAAAATTGCAACCCCGTCAGTTTTCCTAACGTTGTATTGACTACAGTATGCTTTGTAACCTTTAAAGTTAAATTGATTTATATTCATGACCTCTGTGTTGATGTGTCCCTCTGTCAAAACAATGCAGTCGAAATCAGCCTGTAACGCTTCAAACAAAACTATCAGTTCTGCATGTTTTGAACGAAGACCTCTCACATTCATATGAAATAGCTTAAAGCCCTTATATTCTGATAGGAATGTTTTACATTCATCGATGGAGCCTTCCTTTGTTTGATTTTCCTCAAAGACCATTTCAAAAAGAGGGTTAAAGTTGTCATTGCTTTGCATCATTGTTAAGATTACAAGAGATTTCTACCGGCATTGTAACATAGCAATCTAGCAATAACACATAGCAATCTAGCAATAAAACATAGCCATCTAGCAATAACACATAGCAATCTAGCAATAACACACAGGAGAAATTAATGTAAAAAAATAGAAGGTGGGAAAAAGTAACCCCAGTTGAGTTTCGAACTCTCTGATAGTTCTTGACCACTCAGCTACAGAGTGATTGTACCTTGGGGGGAAATGGATCAAGAGAAAATGCCTCTCACCAACTGACAATAGTTACTCTTGTAGGTAACACCGCGTCGAGATAATGAGACTTGTAAGTATCAATTCACCATTGTTAAACATACCTAACATGAGAAAATAATACTTAGTTACTTTAAGAAGGAAAATACCTGTGTTACAGGAAGTGGCAGAATGGTTTGCAGAGCTCGGTATCACATATAAAGTTCTCAGTGGTGGAGATATGAAGAGAAAAATAAATGCCGAGAAAGAAGACGTGGACATTGTCATTGCAAGTCTAGGAGCGCTCAGTAAATTGACAACTGTAGGTAAGTTAGAGTTTTAACCCCCGAAATCGTTGTCTTTTGCACTCTAGAATGGGGCACAACCAAATGACAATTTTTTTCGAGGTAGAGTCCTATTCCGATGTAAAAGTACCCAAAAAGTGCATTGGCGCACTCTATTGCTTTGCATCATTGTTAAGATTACAAGAGATTTCTACCGGCATTGTTGTACAAAGATAAGGGTAATAGGGACTTATAAGAAATAGCAAAAGGTGTGACATACATTTGGTCTCAATTTGATTTTTTTCAACGTATAAAGTCTTGGGACTGAACGGACCTATACTGTGATACATTCCAGCTACAAGTATAATGCAAGTTGAATAATAAGATACATTGGGTATGCCGGCATTGTTGTACAAAGATAAGGGTAGTAGTGACTTATAAGAAATAGCAAAAGGTGTGACATACATTTGGTCTCAATTTGATTTTTTTCAACGTGTAAAGTCTTGGGACTGAACGGACCTATACTGTGATACATTCCAGCTACAAGTATAATGCAAGTTGAATAATAAGATACATTGGGTATGAATAATAAAATTAGGTACCTTAGGTGCATGCGTGTTTGTTCTCTAACCAAATAACATTGACAATTTTCCTCTAACTTACTTCCTCGAAAAAAGATTGATAATTGTAGTAATATGACGTAAAGTCGATTTTTCAGTAAATTCTTATTAACAAATTTCCTACCTAAACATTCTGAAAATTCCTATTTTTATGTATTTTGTATGTTTCAAATTCTCTTTTAGTACTTATTTTAGTTACATGTCTGTCACTTTCACTTCTCTTGATTAGAATCATGCCATCTTTGACCCAAACAAATTTAATACCATTTTCTTGTTAACAAATTTCCTACCTAAACATTCTGAAAATTCCTATTTTTATGTATTTTGTATGTTTCAAATTCTCTTTTAGTGCTTATTTTAGTTACATGTCTGTCACTTTCACTTCTCTTGATTAGAATCATGCCATCTTTGACCCAAACAAATTTAATACCATTTTCTTTGGCGTAAGCTCTGACCTCATTAAGTAATAATTTTGTTTTTATTGTGACATGTTCATAAATGTATATGTTCGAATTAGGCAAGTTGGGGTTTATTTTATTTGCAACAAGATTACCTGACCTTTTGTAATCCTTATACTGTTTCAACCATTTGTTACGTATATATCTGGAGCCTAGATGTGCAATAATAGGTCGATTTTTATTGCTTCCATCTCTGTTTTGAACCCGATGTGCAATTTGAATATCACCTTCCTTAACAGAGATTCCAAGTGTATGACCAATAGACTCAACCAGGAATTGAACATCTTCGTTTTTGGTCTCAGGCATATTTCTGATTTCCACATTTGAAATTCGGGATCTGTTCTCTATGAAATCCATTCTATCCTCCAGGTCCGCTATTTTCTGATCTCTTTCTTCCAGTTTTTCTTCAAGTTCCTTGACCTTCAGATTCAACGCCTTGATTACGTCATCTTTCTGATCCTTGATTGAGTTCTCTAATGATTGGAATTTGCTATTTAGATAGTCCATAAGTTTGTTTCCGTTTTCCTCCATTGTCTTCATTTCGATATTGAAGGCATCTCTTTCTTGATTTTTAGACTCTTTTTTAGACTTCTCCTTGTTTTGGTCGTTCCGATTATCCTTGTCCTTGTTTTGTTCTTTCTCTTTTACATCCTTACAATCAATGCACTTCCAACCAGCTTTTCTGTCTTTCGACATTTTCCTAAAGCTGCTTTCTGCTTGCCCAACGCACATGAAGTGGAAGGGATTTTTACAATTTTGACAAGTCAACTGATCTTCAGTACATACCGCATCCTTGCACTTGAAGCACTTTGCATTGGCATCACTCATTTTCACAACAAAATATATTTGAGTTGAAAGTAAAAAGTTAGAGTAAGTGGTGTGCAAGTACACCTATCACCTATATAACAAACTTGATTAACCAAAGTTTAGATTGAGTGTTTATTGCATTGTACAAATTAATTTTTAAAAAGTAAAAATAAAAATAACTGCTTTAGTAAAAAAATTGCATCACTCATTTTCACAACAAAATATATTTGAGTTGAAAGTAAAAAATTAGAGTAAGTGGTGTGCAAGTGCACCTATCACTTATATAACAAACTTGATTAGGTAACCAAAGTTTAGATTGAGTGTTTATTGCATTGTACAAATTAATTTTTAAAAAGTAAAAATAAAAATAACTGCTTTAGTAAAAAAATCGAAAAATTTCCCAAAATGAATTAAAAAAAAATTAGATTTTTTTTGATATAAAAATCACTGAAAATTTCAAATTCTAGGTAAAAAATTTTTTCAAAGTATCTCTCTAAGCAAACTCTAATTTATCACTCATCACCTTACATTTTTCGGCATTCAGTACCATGAGGTTATCAGTACACCAGCGATGCAGAGAATGAAGGACCTCCTGCAGGCGTACACCTTACATTTTTCGGCATTCAGTACCATGAGGTTATCAGTACACCAGCGATGCAGAGAATGAAGGACCTCCTGCAGGCGTAAGACATCCGCTGGTCCCCTAACCCTCACCGCTATTTTAAAGTCATCGGCAAATAGCCACCCCTCAGTGTCAGGCGATAAAATAGTTGTAATATCATTGATGAAACATAGAAACAGAATACCGGATAAATGCCCGCCTTGAATGCAGCCCGAAGTCACGTCGATCTCTTCAGAGTAAACGGTATTAGAGTTTTGAAAGTTTTCATTGCCCGGAGTCGAACTAGTGACTGGGGCGCTGTCAGACGTACATTCACCGGCATTCAGTTTTACTATTTCTTTTTTCTTCAGTTAGTATTTGTCCTCTCCAATTTTTCACCTCCATAATAGTCAATTTGCCCTTAAAGCCAGTCTAGTTAGCATGGATGTATTATGAATAGCTATAGCACACATGCCTTGTAAGTGCTAGGGTCTAGGTTCATCAATTCCAACCCGGTATGAAAATAGTTGGCTTCAGTCCATTTGAACTGATAGACTTGTTGTATTCATCTTGTTACTTTTACATACAATTTGCGTCCTTCATTTTAATTTCCCTAATGGTATGTTCAAGTGAGTTTTTAATGAAAATTGCAACCCCGTCAGTTTTCCTCTGTAAGGTTTTTTTTTTTCTTTTTTCTTCAGTTAGTATTTGTCCTCTCCAATTTTTTACCTCCATAATAGTCAATTTGCCCATATAGCCAGTCTAGTTAGCATGAATGTATCATGAATAGCTATAGCACACATGCTTTGTAAGTGCTAGGTTCTAGGTTCATCAATTCCAACCCGGTATGAAAATAGTTGGCTTCAGTCCATTTGAACTGATAGACTTGTTGTATTCATCTTGTTACTTACATATATCTTTGATTTGTATCTATTTCAGCCGTGTATCATTCAGTGTAAGAACCCAGAGTTGAATCACTACCAAAATCAAACTTATAACAAATTTGACAAGATACCTCTTGCATCGGCAGGATGGGCACATTATAAATCCAAAGGAGATTATTTCATCATCAATATTCATCCTGTGGTGAGAAATGGTTTATTGAACTGAAATAAATAAAACTAGATAAAATTTTGTAGAAAAATATTTTTCACTCAAAAAGAGTGGAATGAACCTATTACAATAACTTTTTTTCCAAGTGAGAGGCAGGCACCCTATTTAACTGGTAAGGTCATATGGGGCTTTTTCTGCCAGTCCCACTTGGGCTGCGTAACATTATTGTGAGGAGGTACATAATTTGTTGCTGAATTGAGGGTAAAATCACATCAGTAAAAACCTTAGCAGTTATACAAACATTGGCAACAAACTCCTTTCAACAAAAAATATGAAACACAATGTATATTCCGAGTGGTTAAAGTGAACAACTGAAAATAAATTGAATCTTTATTTCAGGGCTATGAAGCAGTTTCTAGAATAGATCTCGGTACATTTGAAGACACAGGACTTGCACCAGAAATTATCGACATTTTCACAAAGCGAGGACTTACCACACCCACAGAAATACAGGTAATTGAAAATCGTCCATAGATGTTGTTTGTTCTCTACTTGTCCCCATCTTAGCTGGTG
>NW_007378058.1:2574-16809 GCF_000475195.1 Diaphorina citri | reverse complement strand
TAAGTTAAAACCCCCCCCCCCCCTCTTTTGGCACTCTAGAATTTAACAACAATTAAAAAAAATCAACCCCTACTTTCACGCAGTACGAGTATATCGATTTTTTATCCTTTTGAAAAGTTAGAAAAATCGTCTTTACTTACGTTGAGCGCTGTTATTTTCTTTAAGCAACGATCTATTTGAACTTTGTAAGGAGCACCAAAAAGGCAGATATATTTTGCAGAACTTCAAAGACTGCCTTTTTGGTGCTCCTTATCAAGTTGACCCACAGAACTTACATATGTATATAATGACTGCTGAAACCCTCCAAGAGATATTTGAACTTTATTGTGATCTATTTCAGGTAATTTGTCCACTCATAATGTACGTCATGTCATACTGGATGAAGCTGATACATTACTCGATGATAGTTTCAATGATAAGATGGTTTACTACTTGTCTCGAATGAAGGTGAGTTGATTTTTCTTTCTTCTTGCTTTCTCAGAATCAGGTTTCTAGTCGTACGAATTTTGTAGTTCACCTCTTTCTTCCTGGTATTTCAGAGGTATAATGTAAAAAAAAGGAAATGTGTAAGGAAGGTGCAAATAGTTTTATTTGTTGAACTTGTCTTTTTCTTTCAGTTGCAGCATCAGAGATTGGACCTGGATGAAGGCAAAGGGTTCCAGCTTACTCTAGTAGGAGCTACCATGCCCACTAGTTTGGGAGATATATTGGATAATGTGGTGGACGTAAGTATTTGTCTTGTTCTGGTCTAGTTTGATTAGTATACATTGTACAACAAAAGACAAAACCCATTGGTGTTTGATCCGAGGACAAGATTCATATTATCTCAGTTAAGAACTAAGAATTTTAGTGCCAGCCTATTCAGCTTGAAAGGGGAGAGCGTTTGCCTTGTAAGCTCTAATTCGCGGTTTTGATTCTCGCCCGGGGTGGATTTTATCCCAAACAGATAGGGTTCGTTCTCGGAACGGCTGGTTGTCTCCTCTCCTGTCTTCCTTCTCTCTTCGCTTTCGGGACGATGAGACCTTGAGAATTAGAGTTTTCTCCATCAAACCTCCTAAAAAAACATCATACCCATATTATGTTCCCAGGTGAGTTCACTACAGAGGATTGTAACATCCAGAGCCCATCAGCTATTACCACATGTACCTCAGAAGTTCCTCAGGATAGGAGCTAGTCAGAAACCAAGTGAACTATTGAAGATTGTCAAGCAAGATGGTTTGGGAGATATATTGGATAATGTGGTGGACGTAAGTATTTGTCTGTTCTGGTCTAGTTTGATTAGTATACATTGTACAACAAAAGACAAAACCCATTGGTGTTTGATCCGAGGACAAGATTCATATCATATCAGTTAAGAACTAAGAATTTTAGTGCCAGCCTATTTAGCTTGAAAGGCGAGAGCGTTTGCCTTGTAAGCTCTAATTCGCGGTTTCGATTCCCGCCCGGGATGGATTTTATCCCAAACAAATAGGGTTCGTTCTCGGAACGGCCGGTTTTATCCTATCCTGTCTTCCTTCTCTTCGCTTTCAAGACGATGAGACTTTAAGAATTAGAGTTTTCTCTATCAAACCTCCTAAAAAAATATTCATCATACCCATATTATGTTCCCAGGTGAGTTCACTACAGAGGATTGTAACATCCAGAGCCCACCAGCTATTACCACATGTACCTCAGAAGTTCCTCAGGATAGGAGCTAGTCAGAAACCAAGTGAACTATTGAAGATTGTCAAGCAAGATGTCAAACACGATATTCCTGTTATTATATTCAGGTAATTTGTAAATATTATCCACTTTTTAAAGAGCTTATTACAGTAAATATTGTGTTATTACCTTGGGGGGGGGAAGAAAAAAATGCCACCATTACACATCAGAACGTCATAGCTAATGCAAAGTGCGAAACGTACAAAGCGACGTTCTTTCTAGAATAGTAGTCTCTGTTTTGGCGTGATAATCGGTATTATTGATTTATTTTGTGTCCTCATGTATTTGTTCACAGTAACAAAACTTCGACATGTGATTGGCTGTCCATGTTTCTACAGGAGAGTGGTATAGATGCCTGTAATCTGAACAAAGCCATGTTGCTCAATATCAGAGAGGGACAACTAGCCAAGTTCCAACAGGGAATTTGTAACGTGATATCCTGCACTGATGTAGCCAGTCGCGGTCTGGATACGACACGGGTAAGATACTAGCGGGATAGAAATACTATTCGATGGTCAGCTCCCATGGCGTAGTGGTCACTGCGCTCGCCTTGCACGCGGGAGACCCGGGTTCGATTCCCGGTGGGGTCAAGAAATTTGTAAGCTGAATTCCGTCGCTTCGCTCCGGAATCCCGCTAGTTCATCCCGAGGCATGGCCAAACTTGTAGAAAAGGCATGGCCGAACTTGTGGAAAATAATAAAAAAAATACGGTCGCGCTGCGTGCTCCCTATTAGCTGCATAGTTGTTATGAAACTGAAAACATAAACAAAACTCAAAATGTTGGTCGAGAGCGGAACATTTCTCTCCCGCAGTCTCTGCACTCTGTGTATTTCTTATGGGGATTTTAGCGATCAAAAATTGATCATATCTCAAGATCGGTTTAGATTTTCGCAAAATCCTTTCTTATTGCACACCTAGACTATAAAAGGAATATGCCTACCAAATTTCAGCTTTCTAGGTGTTGTGGTTCTCGAGAGAGAGCGATCAGTGTGTGAACTATGAAATGTGAATGAGTGAATGGATAATACTATTCGATGCTAAAGAGGCTCTTTATTATCAGAGGTTTATTAGAGGGAACTGTAAGTGCTAAGGTCTTATCTTCCCGAAATCAAAGGGAGAAAGAAGACAGGATAGGAGAAAGCCAGCCTTTCCGAGAACGAACCTTACCTGTTTCGAATGAAGTTCGTCCCTTGCGGGAATCGAACCCACGAGCTAGTGCTAAACAAGACAGGCGCGCTACCTCCCAGCGAACTAGGTTTTTCCTCCAAGCTATTTTGTTAGCTCCCAGCTAGAACTAAGCGAACTCCAAGCTACTATTTGTTGTTTCTATTGTGAATGGATCTCGTTCTTATAATATAAGATTGCAGAGGAGATCTCAATTTCCATAGAGAAGTAGCTATTCGTTCGTTCTCCCTTTTGCTTTTACTTCTTCTGTTTTTTATATATCTTGGAGACAAAAAAATCGAATAGTGTCTGGTCCACTTTTTTACCACTCCCCTTGATCTTGCAGACATATTGCAGAGTTGAAGCAACTTGCACACTTTTATCAAAACAAATGAAGGCGCTAAATTTTGAAATTTGAATAAGTGCTCATTTTGGGAAAAAAGCAGAAACTGCAGAAAGGTTTGCAGAAGATTTTATGATAAAACAGAGGAAAACTTATAATTCGTACTTGGAACACAATCAAAAGAAATGACCATGTTCGCTCTACCATCTTGCTGCTCTTCAGTTTTGGTGTTCTCCAAAGTATTGAGGAATGCTTATCCCACCCATCGGGTAAGTTACCTATGAAACTCTGTACCTACTACTTAGATCCATGGTTCATTAACAAAAAGCCATGTTGCATTTCACCAATATTTATTCAGTCATTAGAACTCCTGTTAAGCTAACAGCCAGTTCCATTTAATTTGTATTGGTTGGCAACGTCGCGTTGTATTGGTTGGTCACAACTTAGTGCTGCTCTCGATTTTAAATTAAATAAAGTGTTTTCTTCAAAGTCTACGTGGTGAGAAATGGTTTATTGAACTGAAATAAATAAAACTAGATAAAATTTTGTAGAAAAATATTTTTTACCCAAAAAGAGTGGAATGAACCTATTACAATAACTTTTTTTCCAAGTGAGAGGCAGGCACCCTATTTAACTGGTAAGGTCATATGGGGCTTGGATTTCACCAATATTTATTTATTCAGTCATTAGAACTCCTGAACTCCTGTTAAGCTAACAGCCAGTTAAGTTCCATTTTTAATTTGTATTGGCTTAACAGGGCTGTTAAGCTAACGGGCTGTTTGAGGCTGGATAGAAGGTTGGTGAAACCCACCATTATTATGGTGAAAATAACTGGAGAAACTTGATGAAATCAAAATTAAATAAAAGACAATTTTAATTCTTCATTCAACTACATACATAGGTACTGAACAAGCTGGGTCCGTCCCTCCGGGAATTTTTTAGCCCGTAGTTTATTCGTAGACGGACTAAAAATTGGTAACATTACAAGAATACTAAAATGACTAGATTTCCATCACCAGATAAAATAATAATAATAAATGGACTGTACGAGTATTTGATAAAGTTGAAATCGTACTAAGAAACCAATGTTATTTATCGACTCCAAGACTCAAACCTGGGACTTTTAACATCCCAATCAGGCGTTTTACCACTGGTCCAACCATATTTCCTTTCATTATTCCATCTAATATCTTGTTGAACTTTCATGTTTGTAGAAATCTATACGTACCATGGAGAAGACTTTACCCAACGTGAACGCTAACATTAGGAAAATCATTCACTTCAGATATCTGAAGAAACAGGAAGCTTTTGTAACGTTATTGTGAGGAGGTACATAATTTGTTGCTGAATTGAGGGTAAAATCACATCACTAAAAACCTTAGCAGTTATACGTTGGCAACAAACTCCTTTCATCAAAAAATATGAAACACAGTGTATATTCCGAGTGGTTAAAGTGAACAACTGAAATTAAATTGAATCTTTATTTCAGGGCTATGAAGCAGTTTCTAGAATAGATCTCGGTACATTTGAAGACACAGGACTTGCACCAGAAATTAGGAAGCTTTGAGTGCTAAACTACGAGATGAGAAGAAAGCAGAACAGATGAGGAAACAACCAGAGTCATCTTCTAGTGAGGAAATTGAAGAGTGAATAACCTCTCTGTTGCTCTAATAGCTTAATACATAGCAATAGCATACAGTTCAGGTAAAGAAACTAATATAAAGGATTTGGGAGAGAAACTATTAAAAAGGATTTAATGGATTAAAAATCTAGCCTAGCTTGGAGGGTAGCACGTCTGCCTTGTAAGCACTAGGTTGCGGGTTCGATTCCCGCCCGGGGCGAACACTATCCTAAACAGATAAGGTTTGTCCTCGAAACGACTGATGTCATTCTTCTATCCTGTCTTCCTTCTCTTAGCTTTTGGGACGATAAAACCTTAGCAGTTACAGAATTCCCTCTATCACACCTCTTGAAAAAAAAGTATTAAAATAAAATAAATCGAATGAGGTAAAAAAAATCAACAGGTATTTTCAACTTTATTTTATCCATAACAAATCAATTTCATCTTCGATACTCATAAGGAGGAAACTAAAACGCCTCATGTATTCTGTATTCTTCAGTCAGCCACACTTTTCATGTATATTTGTAACTCAGCTACAGAGTGATAGTCCCTTGGGGGGAAACATATCGAGAGAAAATGCCTGTCACCAACTGAAAATAGTTACTCCTGTAGGTAACACCGAGTCGGGATAATGAGACTTGTAAGTATCAATTCACTATTGTTAAACATAACCTAACATAAGTAAATAATAGTTACTTTAAGAAGGAAAATACCTGTGTTACAGGAAGTGGCAGAATGGTTTGCAGAGCTTGGTATCACATATAAAGTTCTCAGTGGTGGAGATATGAAGAGAAAAATAAATGCAGAGAAAGAAGACGTGGACATTGTCATTGCAAGTCTAGGAGCGCTCAGTAAATTGACAACTGTAGGTAAGTTAAAGCCCCCCCCCCAGTACTGAAATAGTACCCATATTATTATTGTATCAATGTTCAGAGCTGCCAGTTTCATTGTGTATTCTAGTCTCGAATCTCCAAGCAGCACGTGATAGTCACCCGTCCAGATACCAGCCAAGCACTACGTTGCTTAACTTCAGTAATCTAGTATATTCAACGTACTACACCGATGCGCTGATTCGTATAAGTTGTGTGAAATATATATGCACAGTATTGATTGCACATACTCCCGGTTCTACAATCTTACGGTACAGTCGTGTGTTAGAGAATGTTTGGAGACTGTTCGGATACCGTCTCCGAGCATGGTCAGAGGTTACATAAAGTTGTAGAATGTGGAACCGAGCACAAGTCTCGTTGTCCAGCTTAACTTCATACACAAAAAGGCCACCCTGAGGCCTAGGTATAGGGGTAAACAGCCCCAAAAGATGAGTTAAGCTTGTACGAAGTCTCATTGTCTCTCAGGCAAGGGAACATCAGCATATCCTCACTATGAACTCCTAGCAGCGCGTTGTTGAAACCTAGAAGGTTGTCGGTAGGTGCGCGTGGGAGTTTTACTAGTCACTTGTCCCTGGCCTGTGGTTGCGTAAGGTAAGCGCGCCCCATACAATTCCTTACAGCGTGCATCCAGGAATTTACGTGGCATAGCGACAGCAGGAGATCCAAGCTGTAGAGTTTTAACTCGGCACATCTGAGTGAGGGAGAGGGGAGTGAGGAGGTATAGCTCCCGACGGTCTGGATCTATACAATACACAATACCTGCAATAATACAATATTAGAATGAAAATAAATAAAATTGGTGAAAGAAAACACTTTTTTTTTCAAAATTCACGTGTCCTTTGGTACGTGCAAAAAAAATCTGGTTAACTTGAAGACTTCGATTCCCACCTTTCTCCTATCCTGTCTTCCTTCTCTCTTCGCTTTTGGGTCGACAAGACATCAGAACTTACAGTTCTCTCTATCAAAAAAACTCTTGAGAAAAAAAGTAATATTTACTGCATTGTGAGGACCTTGGACTTGTTCTTTCAATGCCATGTAAACGTAAACCCCCTTTCTACAGGCATCAAGCAATCTCAATAATGTTTTACTCACCATATCCCAAGCACTGTGGCGCCTCCGCAGCGCTCACTTCATTATTAGCGCTCCTTGTACACAGCGCTACCATTTCTCCATTCATAGCAGCCAGTATCTCATGTCTCCTCAGCTGACCACTAGGTTTATTCACCACCTCTACATGGAGATGTTTCAATAGACATCCATACGGCGTAAGCTGATTCACCGAGTATTCTGTTTCCAATGCTGAATACATGGCGCTGAAGTACGCGATGAGGACGTTCTTACGTTTGTCCGCTGGCTTCAGCGATCTGAAATTAACACACAATATTCCGTTGAGCACAAAAAAATATTCCATTTCATTAGTGAGGGGGATGAGGCACACCTACTCACCTACCCAGACCTAGAGATCACCTGTCATAGTACTTGCTCCGCGTTGCTCAAAGTATCCGACGACATTCAGGCCGCCATGGACAAAACAATGGCGACCATCCTGATCCTGTTCCACTTCAGTAAGCCTTTCGATGTAGTTTCCCACAGAATACTACTGCAAAAACTAAGCACATTCAGCCTCGACCAATTTGGTTAGTATCTGGACGGGTAACCATGTGGGGGACAACACATGTTACTGGATATTTGGGGTGCTATTAACCTCGTTAGGTGTTGGTTGAAATCACAGCGAAAAACGTTGCCAGAAAAGCCTGATATGAGCCTAAAAGTTAAGGGCTGCCTCTCTTCATTTCTTATTCTCTACCCTTTCCCGTTTGTACGGGGTCGACGTTTCTAATTAACCTCACATGCCAACGAACAAACTTACTTATTCACATTATCAAAGGGTTTATTCTTGACACTCTGCAGAGGTACTAGTTGATAGTCGAGATCATGTCCAGTAGACATAGTTCTATCACCTCTATGAGATTGATATGCATTCTTACGAACAAAACTGGGTGTCAGATCAGCGGGGAAATTATCATCAGGTTTCTTGCCTTGGATTTGAATCTGAAATTACATGAAATTGACCACGTATGTAGGATCATTAGGTTGGAGTTTAAACACAGACATTGCCAGCCTAGTTAGCTTGGTTGGTGGCGCGTCTGCCTTGTAAGCGCTAGGCCTCAGGTTGGATTCCCGCCCGGGGAGGATTTTATCCTGATGGGATAATGTTCGTTCTCGGAACGGCTGGCTTTCCTCCTCTCCTGTCTTCCTTCTTTCTTCGATTTCGGGACGATAAGACCATAGCAGTTACAGTTCCCTCTGTTAAAAAAAAACAGCTAAGGTCTTATTGTCCCGAAAGCGAAGAGAATCCAAGACAGGATAGGAGAAAGCCAGCCGTTCCGAGATCGAACAATATAATTAATTAATTTGTATTGCCTTAACAGGGCTGTTAAGCTAACGGGCTGTTTGAGGCTGGATAGAAGGTTGGTGAAACCCACCATTATTATGGTGAAAATAACTTGAGGAGCTCGATGAAATCAAAATTAAATAAAAGACAATTTTAATTCTTCATTCAACTACATATTGAAAAATTGGTAACATTACATGAATACTAAAATGACTAGATTTCCATCACCAGATAAAATAATAATAGTAAATGGACTGTACGAGTATTTGATAAAGTTGCAATCGTACTAAGAAACCAATTTTATTTATCGACTCCAAGATTCAAACCTGGGACTTTTAACATCCCAATCAGGCGTTTTACCACTGGTCCAACCATATCCCCTTTTATTATTCCATCTAATATCTTGTTGAACTTTCATGTTTGCAGAAATCTGTACGTACCATGGAGAAAACTTTACCCAACGTGAACGCTAACATTAGGAAAATCATTCACTTCAGATATCTGAAGAAACAAGAAGCTTTGAGTGCTAAACTACGAGGGGTCCAACCATATCCCCTTTAATTATTCCATCTAATATCTTGTTGAACTTTAATGTTTGCAGAAATCTGTACGTACCATGGAGAAGACTTTACCCAACGTGAACGCTAACATTAGGAAAATCATTCACTTCAGATATCTGAAGAAACAAGAAGCTTTGAGTGCTAAACTACGAGATGAGAAGAAAGCAGAACAGATGAGGAAACAACCAGAGTCACCTTCTAGTGAGGAAATTGAAGAGTGAATAACCTCTCTGTTGCTCTAATAGCTCAATACATAGCAATAGCATACAGTTCAGGTAAACAAACTATTATAAAGGATTTGGGAGAGAAACTATTAAAAAGGATTTAATGGATTAAAAAGCTAGCCTAGCTTGGAGGGTAGCACGTCTGCCTTGTAAGCGCTAGGTCGCGGGTTCGAGTCCCGCCCGAGGCGAACACTATCCTAAACAGATAAGGTTTGTCCTCGAAACGACTGGCATTCTCCTATCCTGTCTTCCTTTCTCTCAGTTTTTGGGACGATAAAACCTTAGCAGTTACAGAATTCCCTCTATCACACCTCTTGAAAAAAAAGGATTAAAATAAAATAAATCGAATGAGGTAAAAAATCAACAGGTATTTTCAACTTTATTTTATCCATAACAAATTAACAAAGTCAACTTCATCTTCGATACTCATAAGGAGGAAACTAAAACGCCTCATGTATTCTGTATTCTTCAGTCAGCCACACTTTTCATGTATATTTGTATAAATCTTGTGAATAAATAGTACCTATATTATTATTGTATCAATGTTTAGAGCAGCCAGTTTCAATGTGTCTTCTAGTCTCGAATCTCCAAGCAGCACGTGACAGTCACCCGTCCAGATACCAGCCAAGCACTACGTTGCTTAACTTCAGTAATCTAGTATATTCAACGTACTACATCGATGCGCTGATTCGTACAAGTTGTGTGAAATACGTATGCACAGTATTGCACATACTCCCGGGTTCTACAATCTTACGTTACAGTCGTGTGTTATTTCTGAGAACGTTTGGAGACTGTTCGGGTACCGTCTCCGAGCATGGTCAGAGGTTACATAAAGTTGTAGAATGTGGACCCGAGCACAAGTCTCGTTGTCCAGCTTAACTTCATACACAACAAGCAGGGTCCGTCCCTCCGGGAATTTTTTAGCCCGTAGTGATTAGAGAAAATCAGTACCTATGTACCTACCTAATTTGTTTAATATTCAGTTTATTATTATTCTTGATTTGATTTTTTGATTTTAGTTTTATGTAATGATTTAAAATCAAGACTAGAGCCCGTTCTCCCTTTATTCCCAATATAATGTTCAAGTCACCCATCCATTTATTGGCCTTGCTCGGCGTAGCTTAACATAGATGACGCTAAAACCGGTCTTAAATGATCGACTGAAGTGTTATCTAAAACTTTCTCGCTTTGAGTTCACAGGTCGTCGCGACAAATTTCGAGATCAGAGCTCATTTGTGTGAGAAAATGTGAAAAAAAAAATCCCACAATTACTCAATTAACTTTAAGTCACCCATCCATTTATTGGCCTTGCACGGCGTAGCTTAACATAGATGACGCTAAAACCGGTCTTAAATGATCGACTAAAGTGTTATCTAAAACTTTCTCGCTTTGAGTTCACAGGTCGTCGCGACAAATTTCAAGATTAGAGCTCATTTGTGTGAGAAAATGTGACCATTTTCGTGATCCTGGTAAAAAGACCTTTAATTTGATATATAGGTCGACCAGGTTTGGATAAGTCCTTCTATGGGGACAGACTGACGGACTGACTGACTGACAGACAGACAGACACCGAAGCGGATACAATAGTCCGTCCACTATACCTTTTATTATTAGTAATAATAAAGGAAGGACGGACTAAAAAGCCCACCCTGAGGCTTAGGTTTAGGGGCAAACAGCCCCAAAAGATGAGTTAAGCTTGTACGAAGTCTCATTGTCTCTCAGGCAAGGGAACATCAGCATATCCTCACTATGAACTCCTAGCAGCGCGTTGTTGAAACCTAGAAGGTGGTCGGTAGGTGCGCGTGGGAGTTTTACTAGTCACTTGTCCCTGGCCTGTGGTTGCGTAAGGTAAGCGCGCCCCATACAATTCCTTACAGCGTGCATCCAGGAATTTACGTGGCATAGCGACAGCAGGAGATCCAAGCTGTAGAGTTTTAACTCGGCACATCTGAGTGAGGGAGAGGGGAGTGAGGAGGTATAGCTCCCGACGGTCTGGATCTATACAATACACAATACCTGCAATAATACAATATTAGAATGAAAATAAATAAAATTGGTGAAAGAAAACACTTTTTTTTTCGAAATTCACGTGCACTTTGGTACGTGCAAAAAAAAAAATCTGGTTAACTTGAAGATTTCGATTCCCACCTTTTTCCTATCCTGTCTTCCTTCTCTCTTCGCTTTTGGGTCGACAAGACATCAGAACTTACAGTTCTCTCTCTAAAAAAAAAAACTCTTGAGGGAAAAAAAGTAATATTTACTGCATTGTGAGGACCTTGGACTTGTTCATTCAATGCCATGTAAACGTAAACCCCCCTTTCTACTGGCAGCAAGCAATCTCAATAATGTTTTACTCACCGTATCCCAAGCACTGTGGCGCCTCCGCAGCGCTCACTTCATTATTAGCGCTCCTTGTACACAGCGCTACCATTTCTCCATTCATAGCAGCCAGTATCTCATGTCTCCTCAGCTGACCACTAGGTTTATTCACCACCTCTACATGGAGATGTTTCAATAGACATCCATACGGCGTAAGCTGATTCACCGAGTATTCTGTTTCCAATGCTGAATACATGGCGCTGAAGTATGCGATGAGGACGTTCTTACGTTTGTCCGCTGGCTTCAGCGATCTGAAATTAACACATAATATTCCGTTGAGCACAAAAAAAAATATTCCATTTCATTAGTGAGGGGGATGAGGCACACCTACTCACCTACCCAGATCTAGAGATCACCTGTCATAGTACTTGCTCCACGTTGCTCAAAGTATCCGACGACATTCAGGCTGCCATGGACAAAACAATGGCGACCATCCTGATCCTGTTCGACTTCAGTAAGGCTTTCGACCTAGTTTCTCACAGAATACTACTGCAAAAACTAAGGACATTCAGCCTCGACCAAAACGCGGTCGCCTGGTTTGAGTCCTACCTGTCTGGCCGCAGCCAGTGTGTTCTTGGGTCAAACACCGACAGATCAGGATGGAAACCAGTCCTATCAGGTGTTCCTCAGGGCTCTGTGCTGGGGCCCTTCCTCTTCAGTCTGTTTATCAACGACATTTCGTCTTGCTTTAATGGTTGTCATTATCATTTCTACGCCGACAACCTCCAGGTCTACCTGTCCTTCCGACCAGCTGAGTTACCTCTTTCTGTACATCTCATCAACACTGAGATTCGGACTCGACATTTCTAATTAGCCTCACATGCCAACGAACAAACTTACTTATTCACATTATCAAAGGGTTTATTCTTGACACTCTGCAGAGGTACTAGTTGATAGTCGAGGCAAAAACCAGTTTTTTGGCTTTATGGTTTTCTGGATAAAATTTGCACCACCATTTTCGTGATCCTGGTAAAAAAGACCTTTAATTTGATATATAGGTCGACCAGGTTTGGATAAGTCCTTCTATGGGGACAGACAGGTCCACAATACCTTTTATTATTAAGTAATGATAAAGGAAGATCTTACCATTCTGATGAGGTTTGACACATTGTTCAAACAAATCCCCCCACTCCTCAGGTTCCATGAGTACTGGTGCTCCAATAGTACTGTTGACTGTTTTGAAGAACTGAATCTTCAAATGTTTCTCAAGAAGATCTGTATACTGAGTCTGACGGAAATGAGCTCTATCCGGGAGAAGAATTCCCGCCCGGGGCGGATTTTATCCTGATGGGATAATGTTCGTTCTCGGAACGGCTGGCTTTCCTTCTATCCTGTCTTCCTTCTCTCTTCGATTTCGGGACGATAAGACCCTAGCAGTTACAGTTCCCTCTGTCAAACCTCTTAAAAAAAAAACACAGACATTTGCTTAAAGGCCAATGAAATTGACCTTTAAAAACAGCTAAGGTCTTATTGTCCCGAAAGCGAAGAGAATCCAAGACAGGATAGGAGAAAACCAGCCGTTCCGAGATCAAACATTATCTGTTTAGGATGACATTCGCCCCCCTCCCCTCGGGAATAGAACCCGCGACCTAGAGCTTACACGGCAGATGCGCTATGATAATATTTTTATTCTTCCTAGCCTCTTCCTATTTAAATAGGGTCGGCGCGGAGTTTCTTATCAGTCTCTTCCAGGCAGCCCTATTGTGTAACTCATGTCCTCATTATATTTTTTTATTTTTTCATCCAATCCATTTAGAACTCATTTATTCAAGTCTTACCACATGAGTAGGCTTGGCATCTCGTATAATCCGACAGTTCAATAGAATACCCTGGTCCTTCACATATCCCATTGTATTGATAAACCAGGGGATGGAAGCGAATCTCTCCTCATTGTTACAATAATTCAATATAGCGTCCAGATGTGCGAGGTAGTTATGAGTAATAGCGTGGATCTTAATGTCACCTAGGAAATAGCATCTGAAATAACATGTAGAGGTTGGTCTTGATCTCTTAATGAACACAATTTTCCACACGAGGCTGAGTGGGCCCTACTACAGCCAGTCACGGAACTAAACATTTGTATGGTACAAATATTTTGACTCGAACTTTCCACACGAGGCTGAGTGGGCCCTGCTACAGCCAGTCACGGAACTAAACATTTGTATGGTACAAATATTTTGACTCCGCCGAAAATCGAACCCGGGTCTCCCGCATGCAAGGTGAGTGCAGTGACCACTATGTGATGGGAACTGACATAACTAGGCAAAAGTTGGGCGGAAACAGCTTTTGTTAGGTGAGGAATAGTCATCTATATGCAGACTGTATAGGACTCTAGCTTACCTCTCTGGCAGGCGAGGCCTGTTCTGAATATGTGTGAAGTTAGGTCCCAGCAGTGGCTCCTCAATGAGAGTGGCAGATAATGTACCAGGCAGATAGAACTCTGACTGTCCAGGATCCAAATCTATGACTAGTGCTCTATCAAACTCCTGTATGCTACGGTTGATCAGATAACGAAGTAGAGTGGTTTTACCCAAACCACTACCTCCACATAGGACAAGACGTGCTGGAAATGATAAAATGAAGGATATATGAAGCGCTAGGTCATGGGTTCGACTCCCGCCCGGGGCGTATTTTATCCTAAACATATAACGTTCAGTCAGCTCCCATGGCGTAGTGGTCACTGCGCTCGCCTTGCACGCGGGAGACCCGGGTTCGATTCCCGGCGGGGTCGAGAAATTTGTATCATGCAAATGATTGATTCCGTGACTGGCTGTTGCGGGGCCCACTCAGCCTCGTGAGGAAAATGAGTAGCTATGACATTTAAATGCACCTAGCAACCGGTGCCAGCATGGTAGGTAAACATTGGATTTTAGGATTATTGAGATATTGGGAAAATCCTACAATGCTGCAGTGAGCACCAAAGTTGTGACATAATAACACAAAGAAACTGCATTTACA
>NW_007378058.1:0-2492 GCF_000475195.1 Diaphorina citri | reverse complement strand
TGTATGTATGTATGTATGTATGTATGTATGTATGTATGTATGTATGTATGTATGTATGTATGTATGTATGTATGTATGTATGTATGTATGTATGTATGTATGTATGTATGTATGTATGTATGTATGTATGTATGTATGTATGTATGTATGTATGTATGTATGTATGTATGTATGTATGTATGTATGTATGTATGTATGTATGTATGTATGTATGTATGTATGTATGTATGTATGTATGTATGTTGCAAATGTCATTGTAAAAAAACTCCCATTACCTATGTATATTGTGTTTCGATTACCCAATAATCAGCTTAGTCCTTCTCTCAATATACCTACATGTATTAATTTCCCATTCACAGGATACACTGTTACTAAGGAAGAGACAAAACCCATCAAGATTTACTCACTCAATGCATACAACTATCTTCCCATCCACTTACTCCGCACTGATCGAGACAAAGTCAAGAAGAATAAGCTGACTAAAATAATGACTGAGTTAGGAGTGAGTAGGGGTAATATTCATGTTATCCTGAACTGCTTGGAACCAAAGCAGTGCCTTCTGTATGTGGAATCTGCTGCTGGTGAGTCCCAATCTCTCGTCTATTTTTCAGCCACAATTTGAGTTTAAACTTGATTCATTAAACCATTTACCCATTTAAAGTGGTGCACTGGTGCAATATTAAACTGTTGAGATAAAGCACTAATATCCAATTTAACAGTCTGATGGATTAATTTTTACTTGGATTAAACCTAACCAAGGTGAGTCCCAATCTCTCGTCTATTTTTCAGCCACACTTTGAGTTTAAACTTGATTCATTAAACCATTTAAAGTGGTGCATTGGTGCAATATTAAACTGTTGAGATAAAGCACTAATATCCAATTTAACAGTCTGATGGATTAATTTTTACTTGGATTAAACCTAACCACTCTACACTTCATTTTACAGCTAAGGTGTACTGTACCTACATTGCTCAATATTCAGCAAATGATGCATTGTGTTTTACAAACTGGTTGGTTGGTTTCAAATGCTAGAAATTGACTATTAGGTAATTTTTCTTCTTGCATCCCAATATTTTCCGGAGATGTCTTGTGTATTTAGAAGTGCTGAGCACACTAAGAGATGGTCAGCATTCATTTCTGCTTGTTGGGAACACAGAGGACATATAGGGGAATCCTTACATCCTATTCTGTGGAGATGTTGGGCAAGTTTTACAAACTAATATGTAAATAAAATTCTATTGTACATTGCAGAATACTCAGTGAGTGTCCAAGACAAGGTACTGTTCCATATGATTCATCAACTGAACATTTCCATCCCACATCTTCTCCCGGATAGAGCTCATTTCCGTCAGACTCAGTATACAGATCTTCTTGAGAAACATTTGAAGATTCAGTTCTTCAAAACAGCCAACAGTACTATCGGAGCACCAGTACTCATGGAACCTGAGGAGTGGGGGGACTTGTTTGAACAATGTGTCAAACCTCATCAGAATGGTAAGATCTTCCTTTATCATTACTTAATAATAAAAGGTATAGTGGATGGACTATTGTATTTGCTTCGGTGTCTGTCTGTCTGTTCCCATAGAAGGACTTATCCAAACCTGGTCGACCTATAAGTATATCAAATTAAAGGTCTTTTTTACCAGGAACACGTAAGTGGTGGTGCAAATTTTGCCAGAAAACCAAAAAGGCAAAAAAAAAAACTGTTTTTTGGGGGATTTTTTTCCCATTTTTTTTGTCAGCTTCCATGGCGTAGTGGTCACTGCACTCGCCTTGCACGCGGGAGACCCGGGTTCGATTCCCGGCGGGGTCAAGAAATTTGTATCATGCAAATGATTGATCCCGTGACTGGCTGTTGCGGGGCCCACTCAGCCTCGTGAGGAAAATGAGTAGCTATGTAATATAATACGTGATATCTTGCACTGATGTAGCCAGTCGCGGTCTGGATACGACACGGGTAAGATACTAGAGAGATAGAAATACTATTCGATGCTAAAGCGCCTCTTTATTATTAGAGGTTTATTAGAGGGAACTGTAAATGCTAAGGTCTTATCTTCCCGAAATCAAAGGAAGAAAGAAGACAGGATAGGAGAAAGCCAGCCTTTCCGAGAACGAACCTTATCTGTTTCGAATGAAGTTCGTCCCTTGCGGGAATCGAACTCACGAGCTGGTGCTAAACAAGACAGGCGCGGCGCTACCTTCCAGCGAACTAGGTTTTTCCTCCAAGCTATTTTGTTAGCTCCCAGCTAGAACTAAGCGAACTCCAAGCTACTATTTGTTGTTTCTATTTCAGGCACGGCATGTTATCAACTATGATGTACCATACTACATGTCAGATTATATACACAGGGGTGGACGTACAGGCAGACATTCAGCTCATGGTTTGGTTAGAGGAGTCATCACCAGTTTTGTATCCAATAATCCACGCGAAATAGAACTCGTCCAAACTATAGAGGTGAGTACAACAAATGAGAAGAATGCAGACTTATGT
>NW_007378057.1:141185-161906 GCF_000475195.1 Diaphorina citri | reverse complement strand
AGAAAAATATTTTGAGCTTTACGACTTTGTATGAAATTTGTACCTACTCCTCACATATCACTGAAGTTAAGCAACGTTAAGCGTGGTTGGTAGCTGGATGAGTGACCACCTAGGAAACTTTTTTTTAATGCGACTTTGAATTATTTACAGACATATCACTGAAGTTAAAATACATTGACCATGGTCGGTATTTAGATGGTAGAATATCAGGGAATATTTTTCATATCCATTCCCCCCCTAAGAGGTGAGATTAAAAATTTTGGATAGGCCGACATTTTTGGATTGGAACTTGGCATTGTTTCCACATTTGTGTTTTAGTTTTTACCATGACTGACTGACTCACTCACTCACTCACTCACTCACTCACTCACTCACTCACTCACTCACTCACTCACACTCACTCACTCACTCACTCACTCACTCACTCACTCACTCACTCACTCACTCACTCACTCATACTAATTCTAACCCAGTTCTAGATGAGCTAGGAAGATGCGGTTTTCACCATTGGATTCCTTATTTTTTGTACATACTGGGAAAAATCGAAAACCCCTGAAATTTCCAACCGTTCCCAAGATATTGACGTTTTTTAGTTCCCCCATAAGAAATACACAGGGAACAAGCTTTGAGGCCAGCAAAACTTTTCCTACGTTTAATATTTTGCTCTCGCTTTTAGTTTTCTTCTAGATGAGCTAGGAAGATGCGGTTTTCACCATTGGATTCCTTATTTTTTGTACATACTGGGAAAAATCGAAAACCCTCGAAATTCAAAACCGTTCCCGAGATATTGACGTTTTTTAGTCCCCCCATAAGGCGAAGCGCGACCTCATACCCACCCCGCGGAAGCCCCGGGAGCGCGCAGCGCGACCGTAAACAAGGGAGCGCGAAGCGCGACCACCCCCATAAGAAATACACAGGGAACAAGGTTTGAGGCCAGCAAAACTTTTCCTACGTTTAATATTTTGCTCTCGCTTTTAGTTTTCAGGTTTCATTTCTTCGAGATAAGACTCAGGGACGATATTAGTTTTCAGGGGCGAAGCCAAGGGAGCGCGAAGCACGACCTCTTGCTCACCCCGCGAAGCCCCCGGGAGCGCGCAGCGCGACCGTAAACAAGGGAGCGCGAAGCGCAACCCCATGCACAACCCCGCGAAGCCCCGGGAGCGCGCAGCGCGACCGTATACACAACTCCGCGTAGCGAACACGCGAAGCCCCCGGGGGGTGGAGGGGGGCGAAGTCCCCGAGCACGAAGTGCGAGTCTGTATGTATATATATATAAAAGAGAAATATGGACGGGTCATGTATTTATGTATGTCTGTCCGAATTGTTCAGAGAAAACTATGATAGATACCGAAAAAGTGTTAACGTAGACCCCCAGTAAAATTGTCGTATATACCCAAAAAAATTATCAGAAAATTCCCAACCGTTCCCGAGATATGGGCCTTTTCTGATGGCCAAAATGCCCCATAAGAAATACACAGGGAGTAGAGACGCGAGGACTGTTGAGTCTTTTTCCTCCCGCAGAGTTTTAGCTTCAATTTTAGTTTTTTTATGTTTTTAGTTTTCTCCGTTGAACATTCGTATGTGCTTTGATCGAAAGAAAAATATTTTGAGCTTTACGACTTTGTATGAAATTTGTACCTACTCCTCACATATCACTGAAGTTAAGCAACGTTAAGCGTGGTTGGTAGCTGGATGAGTGACCACCTAGGAAACTTTTTTTTAATGCGACTTTGAATTATTTACAGACATATCACTGAAGTTAAAATACATTGACCATGGTCGGTATTTAGATGGTAGAATATCAGGGAATATTTTTCATATCCATTCCCCCCCTTTTTTTCTTTATTTAGTCATTAGGGAGCGCGTGGCGCGACCGTGTTTTCTCGAAGTGAAAAGCCAGTAGGGAGCGCACAGCGCGACCATATTCTATCAAAGTGCGAAGCCAATAGGGAGCGCGTAGCACGACGTATTCATTAAGGTGAGAAGCCAATGAGAGAGCGCGTAGCCGACGTATTGTTTAAGTGTGAAGCTAATGGGGAGCTGCGTGGCGCCAGTATCTCGTACTAGTTCTCGCTCAAGAAAAAAATGAGAAAGCCAATAGCGCGAAAAGCGAAGCGCGAGCCGTTATTCTCTCGAAGTGCGAAGCCAATAAGGAGCGCGCAGCGGCGACAGGATATTTCTATCAAGAGTTTCGAAACCAATAGGGAGCGCGTAGCGCTACCCATATATTCTTTTAAGTGAGAAGCAATGAGGAGGCGCGCAGCGCGACCGTATTGTTTTCAAAGCGTGAGGCTAATGGGAGCTCGTTCAGCGCGGACCCGTATTCTACACACCAGTGCGAAGTCAATGGGGAGCGCGTAGCGCGCGACCGTATTTTCTCAAAGTGAAAAGCCAATAGGGAGCCCGGAGCGCGACCTTAATCTCTTGAAGTGCGAAGCCAACAGGGAGCGCGCAAGCGCGACCATATTCTATTAAAGGTGCGAAGCCAATAGGGAGCGGCGTAGCGCGACCATATTCTACACAAGTGCGAAGTCAATAGGGGAGCGCGTAGCGCGACCGTTTTTTCTAAAAGGGTAAAGCCAAATAGGGAGGGCGTAGTGAAACGGTAGCATTCTTTCTGGTCAGGGTTCCTACTGACGGAGAATTTTTTTTTACTAAAAATATTCTAAACCGTGGCGAATACCTAGTATTAGGTAAGATCAGAAAATTTTAGATCATGTTTTGCCATTCAACTATTTTTTAAAATTGCTTCCCCTTTTTTTTTTTTTTTTTTTTTTTTTTTTTGTCTACTGAAAAAGTGAAAACGCTAAATCTCAATTATCAACTTAGCTTTATTTTTCCTATTCAAATAAATAAATAAATATATATATAAAATAAAACAAATGAAAAACAATGTCAAGTTTAAATTGAAAGAAGCTTGAAGGAACTGAGATTCAGCATTTACAGCATACACTAAAAACTGGCAATGCAGATTGATTTGAAGGGGAAAAAAACTCGGCCTTAATTTTTAATCTCACCTATAAAAGAGGTGAGATTAAAAATTTTGGATAGGCCGACATTTTTGGATTGGAACTTGGCATTGTTTCCACATTTGTGTTTTAGTTTTTACCAAACCAGTTTCGTATTTATGGCATCTTTAGGGGTAATAGTTACAAATTTTAAAAAATAAAATTTGTGTTTTTGTGGGGGTCTTAATTCGAAACTAACTATTGAGGATCCGTAAATTTCACTTACGGGATTTAATTTAAATTAATTCCAGAGAGTACGTTGATCTGAGGAAGAGTTTGAATTTGCTCAAAGATTTGATGGAGAAGCAAAACATTCCTATATTTGAAACCATCCCCAACGCAGTCACTTGTGCAGCAAAGGTATGCTCCACACTTTATCTTTTGAACGGCTAGGAATTGGGAATTTTCGAACTCTAATTGATCTTAGACCTCTAGTATTCTCCGGTGAATGACAGATGCATCCAAAAGCAATCAAAAAAGGTTCTTCGACCCAAAATTTGGACTCGAAAAAATTGACATGTTTTTTTTTTTTAAGGGAAGCCGGTAGTTTTTTTTTTATCTAGGGCGAATCAAAACTAAGTACCTACGTATACAGTCTGTCAAATAAGTATCGGGAACTGTTCCACAAAACTTGCACTTTTGGTTTAATCGTCCAAATTTAATTTTTCTCCAATAAAGTATTTCCTATTGGATACAACATACTTGTTCCAAAATTTATTCCAGTCCTCAAAACCCTTTTTGTAAGCGATTTCCGGTAGAGCCTTCAACTCCTTCAGCGAATTTCGTTTTGCAGCGATTTTTTTCGGTTTTGGCTCGGTGTCTGTCGTCCATTTTGATGCCTATTGACTTGAATTCATGTCAAACTTGTATACCCATGTCTTATCACCAGTCATAATCCGCTTCATGAAAATAAGATCAAAATTGACGCGATCTAGGAAGTCTAAAGAGATTCGGTTTCTGTAGGTAATATCGAGTGCACAGAGAAAAATAGTTCGCGCGCAAACGACACCAGCATGGTAGGGAAAAAAATTATCATGGTATTAGGAAAATATGAAGGGGCCCATACACCCCCCCCCTTTTTTTTTTTTTTTTTTTTTTTTTTTTTTTAAGTCATTTGCTATAGCTTTTACACATGAAAAAAAGTTATTTCAAAATATCATTAGCAAAAAAAATTGAAAATAATAATAATAAATTTCCGATACTTATTTGACAATTTGTATGAATGCGGAGTTTTTAGTCCGTCCTTCCTTCATTATTACAATAGTAATAAAAAGGTATAAGGGACGGACTATAAATTGTATTTTTTTGTGGATAGCAGTCTGTATGACATTGACTGGTTGACATTGGCAAGCTTCATAAAATTTCCTGTTGATTTGTAAAAATAAAATTCCTGGACCTATACACAATTTCCTATGATAATGATTTAATTACATAATATAACAATAGTGAGTTTCCTAATCAATTTCATCTATATATCTCTCTATCTACTCCTATTACTATGTTCATGTACCTACCTGTACTTATTTTGTATGTTTGAAGACACGGTACCTATATTTTATACCTACTTATTTTTACCTTTTCTTATTCGTTATTCATTTCTCTATCAGATCTTAACCATTCTTTTAATTCTAACTTAAATTTCCTTACGTTAGAGTTATTTTTGATAGAATCGGGTAGCCTGTTGTACATTCTTATCCCTTCAAAATTTATTGATTTCTGGCCCTTACTTGTTTTAAATTTATCTATTCTTGGGTTTTTGGTTCTAAGTTGGTAGGAATGGTTTATGTATTGGATCAGCTCCGTTTTATTCTGAGGTTTTTATAGAGCAGTTTTTTTTTAGATCAAGTACTTTCAGTTCTTTAAAGAGGTCTTTGGTTGGGTATCTTCTACCTTTTCGAGCAAGGCCAATAAATGGATGGGTGACTTGAACATTATATTGGGTATAAAGGGAGAACGGGCTCTAGTCTTGATTTTAAATCATTATATAAAAGTAAAACCAAAAAATCAAATCAAGAATAATAATAAACTGAATATTAAATAAAATAGGTATGTACATAAATATTGATTTTCCTTGACCAAGATCGAAAAATTCCCGGAGGGACGGGCCCCGCTTGTTACCTTTTTTCTTACTCTTATTTATCATGTATTTCTGTATGTTGGGTTATACAGAGCATTCGAAAAGTCTTGGAACCCCTGAATATTTTTTGAATGGCTATAGATGAGAAGTTGAAATTTGGTGTAGTGTTTTATCTTTTAAAATGCAACTTTTTCAATAGAGGATATCAAGGCATTTGCAGCAATGCCAGCTTAAGTAGTCTTCTGCAGATTATGACGATGGGTCAGCTCCCTGGGCGTAGTGGTACCTGTGCTCGCGTTGCACGCGCGGGAGACCCGGGTTCGATTCCCGGCGGGGTCAAGAAATTTGTATCATGCAAATGATTGATCCCGTGACTGGCTGTTGTGGGGCCCACTCAGCGGACCCGGGTTCGATTCCCGGCGGGGTCAAGAAATTTGTATCATCCAAATGATTGATTCCGTGACTGGCTGTTGCGGGGCCACCCGGGTTCGATTCCCGGCGGGGTCAAGAAATTTGTATCATGCAAATGATTGATTCCGTGACTGGCTGTTGCGGGGCCCGCTCAGCCTCGTGAGGAAAACGGTAGGTAAACATTGGATTTTAGTATTATTGAGATATTGGGAAAAATCCTACAATGCTGCAGTGAGCACCAAAGTTGTGACATAATAACACAAAGAAACTGCATTTATTTATTTTAAAATGCAACTTTTTGAAGTAGTCACCAAATTTTGGCCGGAGCCAGGGTCGGCCCCAGGGGGATCAACTTTAAAATCTTAAATGGGAACCCCCTGATTGTGACAACTGATAAAATGGTGTTGGTGTTTTTATTATTCCTATTATTTTCAGATTATCTACGAGAGAGATATGACACAATATGTAAACAAATCGGATAACATATTTTCTCAGAAGATAAATAACGACCTTGTACCGTAAGTAGTTTTGGACTGGAAAGGTAATGTCACAAGATGGCGCTTGCTCGGCTTTGCGGCAAATTGAAGTATATACAGGGTGTACACGAAAAACGTTACCAAAGTCATGTCTAGCCTATAGGAGTCGATCCTATAGGCTATGATCTTCAGATCTTCAGATCTCCGTCGACACAAACTTCAGCTATTCTGCTAAAGTTTTAGACGAGGAGGGTTCAGCTCAAAGTTTATTGAGCTCGAGATTGAATTGATCTGAACAATAAAATATTCTGCTAAAGTTTTAGACGAGGAGGGTTCAGCTCAAAGTTTATTGAGCTCGAGATTGAATTGATCTGAACAATAAAATATAAAAAAAAATCCTGCCTGCCTAGGGTTATAGGTGGCTGATTGATTCGAACGAAAGTCCGCCATGCACCGCGTTTCTCAGAAGAAAATGGTTTGTGCCTCCGTGAAAAATTGACATATTGGGACAGAATGGGTATTGTTGGAAAGCTGAGACTCCAAGGATATTTTTCCTGTTGCATGCCAGCGGATTTGACCTTTTTTTTTTTCCTGGTCAAATTTCCTCTTGAAAATTTAAAAGAAGATGCTGATCAGGGAAATTTCTAAATTAAAACTTACCAAAAGGTACCAAAAAGATAATTTTATTGTTTTAAATTTTATTTATTTTAATGGAAATTTTGTGCAGATTTCAGATATGAAACCCATTTTTCTCTATATTTAACTGAAAAAAAGTTCTGACCGGTTTATTAAGGGAAGGTCGTGTATTTTAAAGAAAAAACAAAATGGCGAATATCTCGGAAACTAAGCGAGATACGAAAAAAAGTTATAGAATGTTTTTTATTGGAAATGACCTCTAGGCTTTTGGTAACGTTTTTCGTGTTCACCCTGTATACCTCAACGACTCCTATAGGCTAGACATGACCGCTAGCAACTATGATCTGCTCTCAGGATTCAAATCTGAGCCCCGTGCAAGAAATTTTTCAATTATTAAGAGAGCAAAACAGCATCTTTGGAGTATTTTGAGGACAGGGATTCAGGGAGCCCACTTTATGAAGGATATGTTACCTAGCCTAGGCGATGCGATGTACGAGTAATAAGTATACTAGTATTGATGTCAGGGAAGACTATGTTAAAAAAGACGATAGATCAGATAGATGTCTGTTTAATATATATTATTTGAATATACAGGGTGAACATGAAAATTCTTGAGGTCATTTCCAACAAAAAATATTCTATAACTTTTTTTCTATCGGGCTTAGTTTCCGAGACTCATGCCGACACTTCATCAAAAAAAAAATTTTTTTTTCAAAACGTTAAGATTAAAAAATTTCCAGGTATCCCCGATTTTTTTTTTTTTTTTTTTTTTTTTTTTTTTTTTTTTTAAATACACGACCTTCCTTTAAGAAATCGGTCATAACTGTATTCCTATTTCTGTAGACTAATGACAATCTTCAGGTTCATGCTTTTTTAAAAAAAAATCTCCTGCGGATTTTAGACCAAAATGTTCAAAAATTTCACCTGCGGCTCCGTTATTATATTCTATATTGTTATTATATATATACATATAAAAAAAAAATGCCAGTTCACTTATAGTGATTTTGTACGTGTGAGTGTTTCTACCAAGGAGTTTCCTGCAGTATCTGCGTGGAAATCTTCAATTTTTCATAGCATTTCACGGTGGTGATTATGATGGTGTGTGGTGGGTGTTCGAAGCCGCGCGGCGCAGCGGCGCTTTGAACTCTTGACGTTTGCGCTCCTCCCAGCACGCTTGATAGCTCGAGTTATTTATACATAAATATAAAAATCTGGTGTGACATCGTACGACTTTCCTTATCCTATTGAATGATGCTTATTTAGGTGTTGTTCTATTGTAACTTTTGTAATATCTCTAAACGTTTAGTCAGTATCGCTGAAAACCGCCAAAAAACGGTCGAAAACCGCCAAAAAGCGGTAAAATGCCGCCAACCGTTGCACCGATCTTAACCAAAAGTTTCGTGTCTCACTCTTGTCACCCAAAAAGCGGTAAAATGCCGCCAACCGTTGCACCGATTTTAACCAAAAGTTTCGTGTCGCATCCTTGTCACATTTGAAAGCTGCATGCCAAATTTCAAGTCTCTAGCTCTTACCGTTCTCGAGATATTTTGTTTACAGACACAGGACCAATGGCTGAAACTTTGTATTTAGGCTCTAGGGACCTCAAAACGTGTTTTGGCACTAAAAACTGACCATCGAAATTTTGACCAAATTACATTACTTTCCTTCCTATAGGATAAGGAAAGTAAAAAAAGTCATGTCCACACATAGTCGATGGACGGCCGGTCAACCATATTTGGACTATGTGTGGGTGTGTAGGTTTACATGCATTTTTCCTTTTTTTTTCAGTTTATTTGAAGACACATTCAATACTTTAGATACTCACAAGAGTGGGACCATTAAGGATATCTCCTAAAACTCTCTGACCTAAGGCTCGCTTGCAATCTCATCTTTTCTCTTCTAGTCCTCACATCGAGAATAGTATCGTCAGATTCACCACAATGCTCACAGAGCCCATCCTCTCCTACGAGAGTGAGTTCCGTTTCCTGTAGTCCCTACAGTCCTGAAATTGGGCGGTCAGGGTACGAGTGATTCAGCCGATTCAAGGGCACGTCTAGTTCTATACGAGCCTGCACACTCTGGCTCTATAACTCACCTTGTCGACACGATCGATCGACACCATATAGGTACTGAAAGTTGTCCTGAGATCAGTATTCAACAGTAAAATGGGTAGGTATTGGTTTCTCACTTTGAAAGAATATGGTCGCGCTACGCGCTCCTCATTAGCTTCTCACTTTGAAAGAATACGGCCGCGCTACACGCTCCCTATTGGCTTTGCACTTTGATTGAATATGGTCGCGCTGCGCTTCCATGTTGGCTTCGCAGTTCGAGAGAATAAGGTCGCACTACGCGTTCCCAACGGCTTCTCATTTTGAGAGAATACGGTCGCGCTATGCGCTCCTGATTAGCTTTACGCTTTGAAACAATTTGGTCGCGCTACGCGCTCCTTATTGTTTTGTTTTTGTTTTGTTTTATTTATTTGTAACAATAATTGATATAGGTATATATAACAAGAAGGTAATAAATATCTTATGAAATAATAAAATATTACAAATATATAGTAAATATTACGCATTCATTGGCGTTACTCTTCCAGACTAAAGGAATGTGTAATTCCTTTGCTTTTGTGGATAGCAGTCTGTATGACATTGACTGGTTGACATTGGCAAGCTTCATAAAATTTCCTGTTGATTTGTAAAAATAAAATTCCCTGGACCTATACACAATTTCCTATGATAATGATTTAATTACACAATATAACAATAGTGATTTTCCTAATCAATTTCATCCATCTATCTCTCTATCTACTCCTATTACTATGTTCATGTACCTACCTGTACTTATTTTGTATGTTTGAAGACACGGTACCTATATTTTATACCTACTTATTTTTACCTTTTCTTATTCGTTATTCATTTCTCTATCAGATCTTAACCATTCTTTTAATTCTAACTTAAATTTCCTTATGTTAGAGTTATTTTTGATAGAATCGGGTAGCCTGTTGTACATTCTTATCCCTTCAAAATTTATTGATTTCTGGCCCTTACTTGTTTTAAATTTATCTATTCTTGGGTTTTTGGTTCTAAGTTGGTAGGAATGGTTTATGTATTGGATCAGCTCCGTTTTATTCTGAGGTTTTTATAGAGCAGTTTTTTTTTAGATCAAGTACTTTCAGTTCTTTAAAGAGGTCTTTGGTTGGGTATCTTCTACCTTTCTTATAAATTATTTTAAGCAAACATTTTTGTACATTTTCAAGTTTTTGTAATAATGTTTTTCCGGCTCTACCGTATGCACTAATGCCATACTCTAGTGCAGACTGCACTAATGCATGATATACTTCCATCAAAAGCGGGAGATTCAAAAAATTCCTGAGGGTCAGAAAGGGGTAAATGTACCTTCTCAGTCTTTTAGTTAAGAGCTCTATATGTTTGTCCCACTTTAAGAAACAGTCTAGCTCTACTCCTAGGTATTTTGCATTTTAATTTGTAATTTAAAACTTAGCTAAATAAATTACCTTTAGGGGTGAACTATTCATCTTGAACAAAATAATTATTTATTATTATTGTCACTATTATCATTATTATTGGCTGAGGCGGCCTATAGGGTGATGGACTATAAACAGAGAGTAGATCAGCGTCTAGCTAGGGTACTATAAACAGTTAGTAGACTAGTCCAAAAATCCCTATCTGAGCGCACTGTCCAAATTTCCCTATCTTCTCGGCTCGGGACTTGGAAATTTTTTACATACTAGTCCAAAAATCCCTATCTGAGCGCACTGTCCAAATTTCCCTATCTTCTCGGCTCGGGACTTGGAAATTTTTTACATATTTTTTTTTAATACGTATTCCGCGATTGTAATAGAAAGTCGTGTGATGTTCACACCAGATTTTTTACTCACTGACTCACTCACTCACTCATCAAAATTATCAGGCACTTCCCGATGTCGTAGAAACTTGAAATTTGGCAAGATGGTATGTTTTGATGCAAAAATTGCACTGGGTTCCGCCCATAGGCGGAATCGGTTTTCACTAAACGGTTGAAATTGAGAGAAGATTGAAGGAATTAAGATTCAGCATTTTCAGCAGACACGAAAAACTGGGAATGCAGACTTGGCCTTAACCCTTTCATTACTACCCAACGTCACAATTTTGGCCAAAAGCTGCATTTATTCAAGAAAGCATTAAATTTGGTATGGACCTTCATTGGCACCAAATTTGGTATGGCATTGGCAAGGGGTGACACCAAAAATCATGCACACAGACAAAATGGCGGCCTTTTTTTTTTGGTATGGACCTTCATTGGCACCAAATTTGGTATGGCATTGGCAAGGGGTGACACCAAAAATCATGCACACAGACAAAATGGCGGCCAAAAACGGGGTTTTGATAATATCTCGTTTCCGGTAACTTTCTTTAATAATAATAAATTAGAAAGTTTTTTATATTTATATTTCCTACATTTTGTACATTTACACTTTTTTTCTAGGATGTACCGTAATCTCGTACCGTAATGATTTTTCCAATATGGCGGCCAAAAAAGAGAATATCTCGTTTCCGGTAATTTTTTTCCAACAACAATGAATTGAAAAGTTGTTTCTTCTTTTGTTTTCTACATTTTATATTTTTACACTTTTTTTCTAGGATGTACCGTAATCCCGTACCGTAATGATTTTTCCAATATGGCGGCCAAAAAAGAGGTTTTCTCACAATATCTTGTTTCCGGTAGTTTTTTTCCAACAACAATGAATTGAAAAGTTGTTTCTTCTTTTGTTTTCTACATTTTATATTTTTACACTTTTTTTCTAGGATGTACCGTAATCCCGTACCGTAAGGATTTTTCGAACATGGCGGCCAAAAAAGAGGTTTTCTCATAATATCTCTTTTCAGCTAATTTTTTTCTAATCACAATAGATTAAAAAGTTGTTTGTTTTTTTCTTTCCTACGTTTCATACATTTACACTTTTTCTCTAGGATGTACTGTAATCCCGTAACGGTCGATCCCGTTTCAAAATGGCGGCTAAAAAAAGGGTTTTTTAAGAATATCTCGTTTTCGGTAATTTTTTTCTAATAATAATGAATTAGAAAGTTGTTTGTATTTCTATTTTCTACATTTTTTACATTTACATTTTTTCTCTAGGATGTACCGTAATTATTTTTCCAATATGGCGGCTAAAAAGAGCTTTTGTGACAATATCTCTTCTCCGGTAATTTTTTTCGAGAAACAATGAATTAAAAAGTTGTTTGTATTTTTATTTCCTACATTTTGCAGATTTACACTTTTCTTCTAGGATGTACCGTAATCATGCACCGGACTGATTTCTCCAACATTAATTTGATATATAGGTCGACCAGGTTTGGATAAGTCCTTCTATGGGGACAGACTGACTGACAGACAGACCGACACCGAAGCGAATATAATAGTCCGTCCACTATACCTTTTATTATTAGTAATAATAAAGGAAGGACGGACTAAAAAACCAACTCAGCGTTGATTATAGTGTGCATGTAAAGCTTTTTGGAATTTCACAAACAGTAAAAAAACTCCTAACCATCAGAACTGTTTTAAGATTAATGGTGAAACCACATCAGACTCACAACTCATAGCAAACAGTTTTGCTGCGCATTTTCAGTCAGTGTTTGTTTCTACTTCTCCTGACTACAGTTGTAATTTCCTCTGTGATTCTACCTATCCTATTTCTGCCCCTCCTACGTACTAAAAGTAGCACCATTCGATTCGGCGTGAAAAATCACATTGATTAGAGTATTCACATCCGAATGACCAAATGTTTTCGATGTCTTAGCGTTTACGAAATAAGGGTTAAGCAACAATGTCTTTGGTTAATATCAGGATGGGTGACTATCCGATTTTTACCAAATTGTTACAGTCGCGTCCTTGGACCATACCGGGGAAATATCTGGATGGGTGATTATCCGATTTTTACCAAATTGTTACAGTCGCGTCCTTGGACCATACCGGGATAGCATACATGATATCTGGATGGGTGACTATCCGATTTTTACCAAATTGTTACAGTCGCGTCCTTGGACCATACCGGGATAGCATACCGTACTTTGGTTAATATCTGGATGGGATGATCCGATTTTTACCAAATTGTTACAGTCGCGTCCTTGGACCATACCGGGATAGCATACCAAATTTCAATTTCTCTACGACAAATCGTTCTTGAGATATTTTGTTCACAACTTTCTCTTTTTCCCATTTAAACCTGTAGTACGTACATACATACGTACGTACGTAACGTACAGACCATGGGTTAAAAATCACTTTTTTGACATCAGGGGAGGGGATCCCAAAACGGATATTTCCAACCATTTCCCGATTTTGAAAATTTGGACCGATTGCAATACTTTCATTACTAGTTCCGCTCCGCTATACTGAAGTAATAGAAAGTAAAAAGGCCGCCATTTTGTTCGTATACATGGTTTTCGGTGTCACCCCTTCCTAAAAGTTTTATATGGTCCAAATAAAGGTCCATGCCAAATTTGGTGCTTTCCTGACGAAATGCAGCTTTTTTGACGTTAGGCCACCCACCGACTATACCGGTAATAGAACTTGCCACGGGGAAAAAAAAATCATGTTCATATAGTTTGTGTTCAGTAGGCTTCACTGAATCCAATATATCTTCTTCTTCTTCTTTTTCTTCTTCTTTTTTTCGTGTGGGACAACCTGGGCCGATTTTACGGATGGTTGTTTCGGGACCAACATTCGACTTTAGTGCCCGGAAAATGGTAAAAATAATATAAAAATATTCTATAACTTTTTTTCCTATCTCGTTTAGTTTCCGAGATATACGCCATTTTGTTTTTTCTTTAAAATACACGACTTTCCTTCAAGAAATCGGTCATAACTTTTTGCCTGTTGGACTCAATGCGAGAGGAAAATGAAATCTGCACAAAATTTCCATTAAAATAACGTGTTCCCCACTGAATGTAAAATCCGCAAATGTAGTTCCATTGCAGAAGGTCAGTAGCCTTTCATCCTTCAATGACTACAGACCCATTTTCCTCTTGCCTATTCTATCAAAAGCCCTGGAAAAGCTGGCTATTTGGCAGATTATGGAATTTGTCGAAAGCCAGAACAAATTAGTCCTTTTCCAGTCCGGATTTCGAAGGCGTCATAGTACAGCCACGGCTCTTGTCAAAGTGGCAGATGATGTCCGTCTGTCACTTGATGCAGGCAAGGCTACAATACTTGTTCTGCTTGACATGAGTAAAGCCTTCGATTCCATGGATTTTGAAGTCCTAATTGCCACTTTAAAAGGTATGGGCTTGTCTGACAATACCTTGTCCTGGATAGGCTCATACCTGCGAGGACGTAGGCAACGAGTCATGCATGACGGAACGTATTCTGAGTGGAAACTAGGGTTGCCAACCGTACGTTATTTCCCGGAACAATCCGTATTTTTGTCAAAAATCAAATGTTCCGCCGGGAATAAATGGATCAAAAGTTTAGCCATGTTCCTAATGTTCGCCCCATGGGCGAACAATTGGAACTCCCTATAAAATCATGGTTCCTATCATTGGCCCATGGCGTTTTTCTCGTTTCTATTCCAATAAGAAGCGATTAAAAGCTTTAGGAGGTAGCAAGGTAGTTAAAAGTAAGTGTGCGAGGAAAGTATTTTACAAAACTATTATAAAATAAGAGATCTTCTATGTAGGTCCCCGTATTTTGGGCACTTTTCAAAATGTCCCGTACGGGACACGCGTGTCCCGTATTTTCCCCAGTTTCACCATCTCCCCCGGTAATTATTAATCTTTACCAATGTAACAAATTAAAATTTTCTGTAGCACGCCGGATTCGAACCCCGGTCTCCTGATTCGAAGTCCAATGCCTTACCTTAACCAACCATTCCACCACAGAGTTATAAATATACCTACACTATTTACTTAGTACAGACAGGAGAGTGTGTTGATTTTTAAAAATTGAGTGTTCCACCACAGAGTTATAAATATACCTACACTATTTACTTAGTACAGACAGGAGAGTGTGTTGATTTTTAAAAATTGAGTGCCTACACTATTTACTTAGTACAGACAGGAGAGTGTGTTGATTTTTTAAAAATTGAGTTTTTTTTTCCCCAAAAATTGCAGGGTGAGGGCTAGGGGGGGGGGTTAAAAAAGCTGCTTGTCCCGTATTCATCCAAAATCCCGTTTTTTTTTAACGTTTTAGGTCGCTTGTCCCGTTTTGGGCTGAAAATGATCTGGCAACCCTACCGGACACACACCTTTCTGTTTCTGCCCCTCCTACTTTTTCTTCTGCTGTTTCTGCCCCTCCTACTTTTTCTTCTGCTGTTTCTACCCCTCCTATTTTTTCTTCTGCTGTTTCTACCCCTCCTACTTTTTCTTGTACTTCTGCTCTCTCCAGTTCTTCTTTCTCTGACTCTACCTCTCCATTTGGATCATGTTCTTCTCTTCAACCATTCCACTTTACCTCTCGAGATATTACCTCAGCTGTCAAACAACTAAAAACTCACAAAAGTCCTGGTACAGACAAAATCCCCACTTTCCTCATCAAAGATTGTTCTCGATATCTCAATGCTTCTCTTCTCTATATTTTCAATTTATGTCTTCAATCCTGTACTTTTCCTCATATTCTAAAAGAGTCGCGGATTATTAAAACTCAAACCAAAAACTACTCTCGGCGTGAACGACCTGGTATTTCAGAGTTAAAGCGCTCTTTGTCCGGGTAAAAATCGGGAAATCCGTATTTTTTCACCATTTTGCTAGTTTGTACCGTATATGCCGAAAAAAAAGTTGGCAACCCTAGTGGAAACCAATCAATTCGGGAGTACCTCAGGGTTCTGTGGCTGGCCCTCTGCTTTTTACAATTTACATCACAAGTTTGCAGAGGGTTTTTCGTCATTGTAAATATCATGTCTATGCGGATGACATACAAATATATACTCACTGCTGGCCTAGGGAAATAATGGACTGCATTCGACAGCTCAACTTTGAGCTTGAATGCAGGGTGTCTACCAGACTGGAAAACCGGGAAAACCGGGAAAAGTCAGGGAATTTAATGGAGACTGGAAAAGTCAGTGGAAAATCAGGGAATTTCACGAAAAAGTGCCAAAAATCGAAAAAAGTCAGGGAATTTTTCAAAGCCTTAAAAAAGACAAAGAAAGATTTCAATAAAAAAAAGTATGCAACCATGAAGGGGCAACATATAATCTCTCAAAGATTTCGCCTGCGGCGCTGAAATTTTGTCTCTTCATGAAAAAGTTTTGGGAATATTTCAAAGCCCATGAAACGTGAAAAAGACTTTGGTCAGTAAAAAAAAGTATGCAACCTTGAAGGAGCTACTTAAATTTTCTCGAAAAAAATTTCGCCTGCGGCGCTGTCATTTTGTGTTCTATAGAAATGTATTGGGGGGGAATATTTTTTTTTTTTTAGACATTTATTTACACAATTGAAGGAGTTTTAACAATAAAGTCCTACCTCCTCACGTATTTAATTACATAAAAAACTGACACATGACAAGCTACAGATTACATACTTACTGAAAAGTTTCGCCTGCGGCCCTGAAGATTACACCTTTGACAAGTCTTCTTCTCTTACTATTGTAGACCAAAATCTTCAAAAATTTCGCCTGCGGCGCCAAATTTTGTGTTTTTGATAACAAAGTTTTTTAACATTAGAGACCGAAATGTTCGCCTGTGGGCATAAAAATTTCAATTTCGTTAATTCTGGTTTCTATAAATTGTAGCTCACAATTTTCAAAAATTTCGCCTGCGGCGCTGCTCATTTCCCTATTTCAATTTCGTTAATTCTGGTTTCTATAAATTGTAGCTCACAATTTTCAAAAATTTCGCCTGCGGCGCTGCTCATTTCCCTTTTTTGTGTTAACCTTCATCCCCCCAGGATATGTGAATGTGTAGACTGTATGATGACAAACTTCAGGTTCATGCTTTTTAAAAAAAATTTCCTGCGGAGCTGAAGATTAGAATTTCGATGAGACTGAATTTCTGAAGATTTTAGACCAAAATGTTTAAAATTTCGCCTGCGGCGCTGTTATTATACCTACGATTTCGATGAGACTAAATTTCTGAAGATTTTAGACCAAAATGTTCAAAAATTTCGCCTGCGGCGCTGTTATTATATTCTTATAAAAAAAAATGCCAGTTCACCTATAGTAAATACCTATTAGGGGCCCAAAGCCAGATCAAAGAGAAATGGCTGTAGTAGTCTTGAGGTCATTATCTTGGTCAAAGGCCATTTATCTTGAAAAAATTTGGCCTGCGGCGCAATTATTTCATGGTGCAAATGAAGGACTCAAGACCTTACCCTAGTCGGATGAAAAAAGATTGAAGAAATTTAACAGGCTTGAGAAGATTGCTTGGGGGGAAAAAATCGGCTGCGGCGCAGTAGGAATAGGGTGGAAAATCTTGGAAAAGTAGACTGGAAATTTTGAAAAATTGGACTGGAAAACCGGGAAAAGTCAGGGAATTTTATTTTTCCATTTTGGTAGACACCCTGTGAATGTTTCCTCAAATGGGCCAAAGATCTCTTTTTAGTCCGTCCTTCCTTTATTATTACTAATAATAAAAGGTATAGTGGACGGACTATTGTATTCGCTTCGGTGTCGTCTGTCTGTCGGTCGGTCTGTCTGTCTGTCCCCATAGAAGGAGTTATCCAAACCTGGTCGACCTATATATCAAATTAAAGGTCTTTTTACCAGGATCACGAAAATGGTGGTGCAAATTTTGTTCAGAAAACCATAAAGCCTCGACCTATATATCAAATTAAAGGTCTTTTTACCAGGATCACGAAAATGGTGGTGCAAATTTTGTCCAGAAAACCATAAAGCCAAAAATCCAAAAAAACTGGTTTTTGGGGGATTTTTTTCACATTTTCTCACACAAATGAGCTCTGATCTTGAAATTTGTCGCGACGACCTATGAACTCAAAGCGAGAAAGTTTTAGATAACACTTCAGTCGATCATTTAAGACCGGTTTTAGCATCACTTATGTTAAGCTACGCCGAGCAAGGCCAATAAATAAGTTATGATTGTTGTGTCCCAATACAGTTTATGACTTTCATTTTCTAATATAGGTTCTGGATCATACTTATATGATTAGTTCTTATACGTACGCTAATATCTCCGTACATCAACATGGTTTCGCGCGCGCTAGGTCAACCTCTTCCAATCTTTCCTGTTTCCTTCATTCTTTGTCATCTTCATTACCTACCTGCCGCCAGGTTGACGTTGTCTACACCGATATAAAGGCGGCTTTTGACCGGGTAGATCACTCTCTACTACTCAAAAAACTGTACAATTTTTGGTTTTCCACTCTGTTTGGTCAAACTCTTTGCCTCATATCTCAAACAGCGTAAACTTCGCGTCAGGTATGGTGATTCCCTCTCTTCTCCTTAGTACCCAACCTCTTCAGTCCCACAAGGCAGCCTCCTTGGTAATCTTTTCTTCCTTATTATGATAGATAACATCACTAAGGTCATCAAACACTCCTCTTATCTTCTATATCTATATGCTGATGACCTCAAAATCCATCGACCTATCTGTACCCCCCATGATTCCTTTCTCCTTCAAACTGATCTCGATCAGATACAGAAATGGCTTAACGAAAATAAACTTTCCTTCTCTCCTGAAAAATGTGAACTCATATTTAGCAGAAGAAAATACCTTCATCCTTCTTCCTACATAATGAACAATCTTTCCATTAAGTCAGTCTCAAACAAAAAAGATCTAGGAGCTAGGAGTAACCTTTTCTCAAAACATGTCTTTTAATCCTCATATAGCCAACATTGTCCAATCAGCCTTCAAAACCCTAGGATTCATCATGAGAACTTTACAACCTACTGACAATCCTGAATCTTACCTCCTCCTTTTTCAATCTCTTGTTCTTTCGAAACTTATCTATGCATCTCTCTGATTGATTCTGTGCAGGCTGCTTTCTATCGACGTCTCTTTTTCAAGCTGAATGGCTTCTACCCTGTATACCCTAATCCAATCTCGTACAGGGACTTGCGTGAGCATTTGTGCTTGCCATCCATCGAGTCTAGACATAAACTTATACAACTTCAATTCCTGCATAAAGTCATTCATGGCAGTATAGACTCGATTGATCTGGTGAACGACATTTGCTATCGTGTTCCCTGTACAAGAATTAGAAGCAATGAACTCTATGATTATTTTGCTATACCTCGCTCCACACACTCCAATCTGTCTCCGATCTATAGAGCTCTTACTGAACAAAACAAACACCACTCAGATGCCATTGATATAGACCTATCTGTCCCATATAATCAAGTCTTAAAAACTTTAAAAAATATTCTTTACAATAACTAATATAGATGTAGGTAGGTAGGCAGGCACTTTGTATTATTTTTCATCCCCCCCTTTTTTTTAATGTAAAATGTAATATGTAAATTGTATGTAATGAATATAGACCTATCTGTCCCATATAATCAAGTCTTAAAAACTTTAAAAAATATTCTTTACAATAACTAATATAGATGTAGGTAGGTAGGCAGGCACTTTGTATTATTTTTCATCCCCCCCTTTTTTTTAATGTAAAATGTAATATGTAAATTGTATGTAATGAGTTTGTGGCGCTCACAACAACACTACCTCAACATTTGAGTGAGTGAGTCAGTCAGTTGTAAAATTAGCGATTTTCAAACCGTTTTTTCTACCCCTTCCGGTAAGGCTAGGTATAATAAGGAAGTATAGGTTAACACATGGTCCAAATTTCGTGAGATTACATTGAAAATTGACGGAGTTATGATAGGGGTAAAAATGCGTCGAAATGCTTCGTGTAATATACACACTGGCGTGCTCAGGCCGGAACTTGGCCTGGCGTACTGCCGTGCGCCTAGATTTAATTAATTGGAAACACCATGTTGCTGTTTGTTTCAGTTATGCATAGCATATGATCTAATATACGGCGAGAAGGTTGCCATGGATGATTTGGAAACAACTCGTTTTCATTATGGCGGTGAGTTATCATTATCACCATTATCAGGGACTTTTTCAGAGTCGCCCCCCCCCTCCCCCCTTCTTACTTGTGATATGTACATTATATCAAAGACCTTAAAGAACGTAGTACTTTGGTACTTGAGCTCGATCCGACAACCAGGGTCGGATTATTGCGGTTTATTAGATTTTATGATGGTTCGAGGCCTTTTAATGTAGGCTTTTGACTTTTCCTGTTCTCACCTGCACCCAATGTATTGGTCATGTTGTGCTCTACCTATAAGGGTCAAACGTAAGCATTCAGTGCCGAAACTACATAATAATTACCTATACTTACCAGTATACGTCTGGCTAGGGGACATTAAACAGAGAGAAGACTAGCGTCTGGCTGTGGGACTATAAACAGGGAGGAGAACAGCTAACCCTAACCAGCCTAGCAAGCTGGCAGTTCCTCAAAGGGTTCTTGGCTGTGGGACTATAAACAGGGAGGAGAACAGCTAACCCTAACCAGCCTAGCAAGCTGGCAGTTCCTCAAAGGGTTCTCTCTGCTTTTAAAGACCAAGTAGAAGTCCTCACGATGGTTGACTGCGGTTCAGGACGAGCCAGCCAATTTAACATTGCTAGAGCTAGAGACCATCACCCCGGTGTATAGCAGATACAAAAAGACATCTTTTCTTTATTCTGCTATTGCCATTCGGCGAAAGCTAAAGCCGCTACATATAGCAGATACAAAAAGACATCTTTTCTTTATTCTGCTATTGCCATTCGGCGAAAGCTAAAGCCGCTACAACAACAACAACAACAACCAGGGTCGGAGTTATAGCTTATTCAATTTTTATTTTTCCATGTTCTCCCGCCAATAGGGGAAGCACCAAAAATGGGAAATTCATATCGATTGGTGATTAGTGCTTCAAATATGTAGATGCCTTGTAGATCCCATGTAGATCAAATATGTAGAGTAGTAGAAGCAATACTAAACTGTTCAGATAAGTGCAATGCTCCCGTTTTTGTCCTCTTTTCACGAGAAAACGGCTCAACCGATTTTGATGAAATTTTTTGTGGTTGTTAAGAAAAGTACTCGGGGTAACATAGGCTACTTAAAATTATCACATTTCATCCTGATTCAAAATGGCGGCGGGTCAAAATTTTACCTCTTTT
>NW_007378057.1:138606-141091 GCF_000475195.1 Diaphorina citri | reverse complement strand
ATGTGCAAGCCAAAACTAGAATAGGCTGAGCTCAAAGCAGGTAGGGGACCTGGGGCCTCCTATTCTAGTTTTTGGCCTTGCCACATAGGTAACATAGTATATTTCCATTATTCAAAGACATCAATGGAAATAAAGTATTGAAATTTTAATATATTAAAGAATTTACACATGCTATTGTTATAACCATATTTATCATCTCTTATCATATTTGTAAATTTTATTAAAGGATATAACAAGGTAGCTATATTTATAACAAAACTCTGAGTATCATAAATCTATACTGGCTTATTCCTATCTAACTTCCTAGTACATACATCGGGAAGATAGTACATACAAAAAAAACAATAACCACAATAAAATTAACATTAATAATCAATGTCACCAATTCACCAACACCCCACTTCTGTTTAGAGTCTATAGCACCAATATTTAATAAGTCGTGGACATATACTTATCCATTGTATCATATAAAGGTAATAAGTTTTGTAGTTACCTATTTCATAACTTTATAACCTAAGATGTCTAATATAAACATATTTAATAATATATAATTTTACCTACCATGTATCTTATAGGTAGTACCTAATCATAATATTGTAAAAAAAAAAAAATACATGGGTTTTACCCGTTGATTTGTTAATCAAATCAATCGTGGAATTTTTAGTTATTCTTACTCCTTATGCATCCACGAATCCAAAAATCACATTAGAAAAATTTCTGTATGTGTGTATGTCTGTCTGTTACGCTAAATAGACTTTTGGTTGTGTCCTCTTTTCACACAACAACGGCTCGACCGATTTTGATGAAATTTTTTGTGGTTGTTAAGAAAAGTACTCCGGGTGACATAGGCTACTTAAATTGTCATATTCCATCCTAATTCGAAATGGCGGCGGTTCAAAGTTATGCCTATTATGCTACACTGTGGGAGATGTCAGGGAGCGCGTAGCGCGACTTTCCCTGTCGCGTATAATATCTCTAGTAGCGCGGTCAAACTTTCTTGACTTGGCGGGGCGGAGCGCTACCGCGCTCCTTAATGATATTCAGTCCCAAAATTCCCAAAAATAAAATTTGGAAACATCAATTTTCACCCCCGGAGGCCATCAGGGAAAGTCTAAATTTCATTTTTGGTGAATTCCAACATAAACCATTAGCAGAGTTGTTAAAAAAGGAATTCCCATAACAAATTACAATATACAATTACATGTAATTGTGACTAGTGGTTGACCCGTCCTTTGTACGGGACCACCACTCACACACAAACACACCCCCATACACACACCATGTGTGTGTGTGTGTGTGTGTGTGTGTGTGTGTGTGTGTGTGTGTGTGTGTGTGTGTGTGTGTGTGTGTGTGTGTGTGTGTGTGTTGGTTGGGTTTGTGTGTGTGGTGGTGTGCGTGTGTGTGGTGGTCCCGTACAAAAGACGGGTCAACCACTAGTAGATAAATAAATACAGAGTGTTTATAAAGTCTGGGGACCCCTGAATATTTTTTGAACGGCTGAAAATGAGAAGCTGAAATTTAAGGTAGTGTTTTATCTTTTAAATTACTATTTTTTAAAGTAGTTTGAAAATTAAGCCAGGGTCGGCCCCAGGGGGCCCCCCAACTTTAAAATCTTAAATGAGAACCCCCCTACTCGTGATATCGAGGTCAAACTTGTACCAAAATACCATGTTCTTTAAGACCTTTGATATAATGTACATATCACAAGTAGGATCGTGATATCGAGGTCAAACTTGTACCAAAATACCATGTTCTTTAAGACCTTTGATATAATGTACATATCACAAGTAGGAGGGGGGGGGTGACTCTGAAAGTTATGGCCTATTCATTTTTCCATGTTCCGCCAATAAGGGAAGCACCAAAAATGGAAAATTCATATCGATTGGTGATTTGTGCTTCAGATAGGTCCCACTAATGATTCGTATTGAAATTCAGACCCAAAAATGAAATTTAGACTTTCGACCCTGATGGCCTCCGTTAGTGAGAATGGATGTTTTCGAAATTTTATTTTTGGGACCGAATTTCAATACGAATCATTAGTCAGACTATTTGAAGTAAAAATTGAATCCCCACAAAAACACAAATGTGAAAAAAAAAGGCCAAGTTCCTATCCAAAAATGTCGGCCTATAAAAGTGGTGAGATCAGAAAATTAAGGCCAAGTCTGCATTCCCAATTTTTCGTGTCTGCTGAAAATGCTGGATCTCAATTCCTTCAACCTTCTCTCAATTTCAACTTGGCAATGTTATTCCTTCTCAAATTAATACCTTTAAATACAGTATCTACCTATTATTAACATGAAAATAAAAGGAAAACATGATACCTAACTAAGCCTTTAGTAGTTTAGTCATTAAAAAAGCGGTCGAAATACTGTTAACTGTAAAAATACAGGAAAATACCGCTAACCGTTGTTCTGATGTTCATAAAAATTACTGATTGGGGGGTTTTAGGTATGGTTTTGGGGGGGTCTACTCTCATAACTTTTTC
>NW_007378057.1:98531-138302 GCF_000475195.1 Diaphorina citri | reverse complement strand
TTTTTTTCACATTTGTGTTTTTGTGGGGATCTCACTCCTTTTTTCTAAGTGTGTATTTACACGCCCCCCTCCATCAACACGGGAACACCAGAAAGTAACCCGTTGAAATATTTGCAATCGAAAAACGAGTACAAATTTTTGTCGATGGTGGGATTCGAACATGTATGTCTGTCTGTTACGGCGCTGTTACGCTAATGAACCTTTTGTTGTCCTCTTTTCATGAAAAAACGGCTTGACCGATTTTGATGAAAATTTTTGTGGTAGTTGAGAAGAGTACTGAGGGTGACATAGGCTATTTAAATTTGTCATATTCCATCCTAATTCGAAATGGCGGCGGTTCAAAGTTATGCCTATTATGCTGCACTGTGGGAGATGTCAGGGAGCGCGTAGCGCGACCGTGTTCAAAATGGCAGCACTTCAAAGTTATAACTCTTATGCCGCGCTGATCCCGTACAAAGGACGGGTCAACCACTAGTTGTAATTGCAAATACAAGTGTACACCCTAGTTTACAAAGGGTACAAGTGACATTTTTTGCGAAATCGAGTTATGGGTTAATGGTATACGTAAAAATGATACCTAGGTACCATTTTTATTAGCCCATTTTGACACATAACTCGATTAACCCATTTCATTAACCCATTTTAACACATAATTATTTCCTGAAATGTAATGGGTAATCTATATAAATAAAATTGTAGATTTGTCTGTACATTGCTTAGAATCGTGAAATTTTTAGTTATTCTTACTCGTTATGCATCCACGATTCCAAAAATCATCATCATTGGCCCCCAACATCCCCATCCGGAGCAAGGGCCTCTCCCAGAAACTTCCAATGTTCTCTACTCTGTGCTTCATGTGTCCAAAGTCGTCCTACTGCTTTGTGCAATGAGTCTCGCCATCTCGTTGTTGGTCTTCCTGCTCTCCTAACCCCATCTCTCGGATACCACTCGTAGCAAAGTTTCGTCCATTTTTCCGGGTTCATTCGTGCCACATGTCCTCCCCACTGCCACTTACTTCTTCATCCAAACTTCTTCTCCCACATCCTTGACTCCAGTTCTTCGTCTAATTTTGGTGTTTCTTATTCTGTCTCTTAGTGATATTCCTAGGATGCTTCTTTCCATTCTCCGTTGACACATTTTAATTTTCGGCTTTGTTCTTTAGTAAGTGCCAAGGTTTCTGTGCCATAAGTCAGGACTGGCAGAGACCAGTATTGCTTCCATGCATTTCCAATTCTTATTTTTATTTCCTTATCTTGATGTTTTAGGAATGAAACTGTTTGTCCCAGATAACAATAATCTTCTACATATTCTATGATCTTATTATTCAATTTTGTTTCTTCTCGAGTGTTGTTGGTCATTATTTTTGTTTTAGTTAATGGCAGGCTTCCAAGAGGCAGTCGAAATGTATCTCACATTTCAAACTTAATGCCTACATACGAGGGGTACAATCAAATAATACATAAACATTTCTACAATGTCACAACAAACATAAACATTTCTAAAATGTTACGGGAGCGCGCAGCGCGACCGTCGTAAACAAGGGAGCGCGAAGCGGGACCCCATGCACAACCCCGCAAAGCCCCCGGGAGCACGCGGCGCGACCGTAAACAAGGGAGCGCGAAGCGCGACCCCATGCACAACCTAGGAAGAATAGATTTCGAAATAATTAAATAGTTTTTACTCCAAACAAATAAAATAGCTCTAAAAGCCGAAAATACCTTAACAAACACCACACACACATGCACTAAAAGACAAGTGTCACGACGATTTCTCTGCTCTCAGTGTGGAAATGTTCTTTTTGGAATAGACCATTGGTACGGATGAAGATTACTCGGTTTCACGTTGATATATTTCTCATATACAGGAACCATGGACTGTCCTATTTCATTCCAGAAGATGACAGTGAAGATGGCTATACTTCCCTGTGCAAGAGTCGGGTGCTTCTGTTCGTTATCTCAGAAAATTCTCGAGCTTTAACCACCATGACAAGGGCTGCATTTGCCATCGGAATAAAAGCCAATATAATCTTGTGCATACAATCACTTCGGCTTAACTCAGAAATTAATGGCTGTGAAAAGGTGAGTCCTTAGGCGAGGCCAGCCACTCGCGCTCAGACAGTCTGAACGTGTGCCCTGGAGGTCTCCTTACAGATATTTCCATTGTAACATTCATATGGTTAGACCTTTTCAATTTACTTCTTTTTAAATTATTGAACAATAAAATACTCGTAGACCTGCCAGGTATTCTTGAAAAAATAAACTTTAAATCGCAAGTAAGATTTACAAGAAATAAGATCAATTTTTTGGCTGTTAAAACTCAAACCAAAAACTACTCTCGGCGTGAACGACCTGGTATTTCAGAGTTAAAGCGCTCTTTGAAAAAAAAAAACTACTCATTGAACAGTCCAGTTATCAGAATGACACCATTGATCAGGATCCTAGTATTGATAGATTTTTTATGTCGGAGGAGCGATTCAAAGATAAATTGTTGGAATTATCCTAATTATTTGGCTTTGAATAGATCCTCTGAGTTGTACTATTAAGTATATTAGGCTTAATTAATTAGTTATTATCTTATTGCAAAAATGGGGATATCCCCGTAAATTTATAAATTAAAATTCAGAACATCGCCCACATCTCAACAATACCAAGTTTGAAGTTAAAATTTTGGATACCAGATCAGGCCGCGGGCCACATGATACGTTTGACTGTGTGGTTGCTTGTACAAAGCTCTTAACTTGAAAACAAGATAATAATACTCATAACAATAATATTAGTATGAAACAAGTGTTTTTATTTGAAGTTAGGACTTTTAACAGAAAACCCAAATTTAAAAACATTTAATCAGAATTAAACTCATTTAATTAAACACACATAATATGTACGCTAGTAAATACATAAAAAGAGCAGCACTTTATACTGACAGTAACATGAATTTTGACAATTGATTCCGTGTTTAGCTCTGATGTAGTGGATTCTTCAAACATATGCTTCAAAACAGAATGGTTCTGAATTTCTACTAATTCTTGTTGAATTAATACTGGATAATTTAATATTTGGGATTCGTTGATGGAACAGGGATTTTGAATGAGCAAAATATTTTCTCGTTCTGCTTCAAATTCTTCAAATCTAGATTCAAAATTCTTTAATAGGTTTTCGATCTGTAATTTGTATTTCTCAATGCCAGGTTTTCCTGTTTCTCTCAAAAATCCTTCGCGGGCCACTCGCGGGCATAGGGTTGAGCGCCCTTGGACGCTGATGGGATGGGTGTGTGCCTATTATGCTGCTCTGTGGGACATGTCAGGGAGCGCGTAGCGCGACCGTGTGTGTGTATGTGTGTGGTGTGTGTGTGTGTGTGATGGGTGTGTGTGGTGCGTGGTGTGTGATGGGTGTGTGTGGTGGGATGTGTGTGATGGGTGTGGTGTGTGATGGGTGTCAATTTGTTTAATAAGTTAAATTATCTGGCAGCAGAGATGAGAAAATTTATTGAAATTTAAAATAGGTACATCCTTTTTTTTTAAAAAAAAAAAAAAAAAAAAAAGAGGCTCTTCATAAACTTAAGTAAGTACCTACCTAATAAAAATTGATCTAATTCAGTCATTCTAACGTAAAAGGAAAATCATCGGAGTCAAAAAGGGTTAAAATTTTATTCATGCCATCAGAGAACACACCGATACCAACATGACCTGACAGGTTCCAAAAATTTTGGCATCTGGATAATGCAGAATATTTATCAAGTTTAGTTTTGGGTTTGCTAGGCTTGAATGATGATTGATCACGTGTTATTATCTTTGTGGTACTTTAAAATTGATTTCATTGATTAAATCTGATGAATGGATGTTATTATTTAATAGTTTATGCAAGAAAACAAGATCATAGATTTGTCTACGTGAATCTAATCTCATAATATTATGTTCGGTTTCAATTATAAGCCATTCATGGTCATAAATAAAGGTTTTAGTTTTGTAAGCTATGACTTTAAGAAACCTATTTTGAACTGATTCAAGCATTTTCTTTTGATAAATGGTTTCAGGTGACCACACGACTGAAGCATATTCCAGCACTTATCTAACATCTAACATATGCGAAATAACGAGCTTTCAGGGTCGCCACGTTTAAGAACGCTCTGGAATGACAAAGAATAAATCAAAGCATTTGTAATGCTTTAGAACGAATATTAGCTATGTGCGTGGTGAATTTCAGACCGTTCTGAAACGTGACGCCTAAATCTCTTATCGTATTTAGTCGGACCAGTGGTTGGTTATCAGGTTATCTATACAGGGTGTTGCATTAATCGATGTCCACCCGAAAATGGCGATCAAATCAAGAATGATAATAAACTGAATATTAAACAAATTGGGTAGGTACTGATCGAATAAACTACGGGCTAAATACTTCCCGGAGGGACGGGCCCAGCTTGTTAAATGGTATTTTACAGATACATCTATGGGCTAACAAAGCAAACATAGATGTCAGCATGTAGGGGAGATGAAATATCCTTGTGTGTGTGTGTGTGTGTGTGTGTGTGTGTGTGTGTGTGTGTGTGTGTGTGTGTGTGGTCCCGTACAAAGGACGGGTCAACCACTAGTCGCTAATATATTTAGTAAGCAAAAATTTGTATTTTCCCAAACTGATCACAACTACATGAACTAGTAATTAGAACCAGGAAATAATTCCATCAAGTAATCATTACTTTCAACTCTGACCATTAGTGAGACCTATTTGAAGCACAATTCACTAATTGAGAATTTCCCATTTTTGGTGCTTCCCCTATTGGCGGGAGAACATTGAAAAATGAAAATTTGAATAGGCCATAACTGCGGCCCTGGTTGTCGGATCGAGATCAAACTTATACCAAAGTACTACGCTCTTTGAGACCTTTGACATGGTGTATCACAAGTAGGGGGTTCTCGTTTAAGATTTTGAAGTTGACCCCCCTAAAAATAAGTGTCATATTTGGCAGTCTGATTATCACCTGTAATAATTGATTCCCGTTTCAGGCAACAGGAGCTCTTCTGTAAGTTTCATCCAGTTCTGTTCAATATTGGAAAGAAGACCGTCTTCCGGCAAATCTGAATATTTGCACGATTTGTACCTGATAGGCGAGGGTCCAGAGTGGAAAGAAAACATTGCAAAACCTCTATTGAGGTAAATACATGAGCGACCTCATGAGTTAACCCTAGTCTAGTTTCATGGTCAAGTCAGGAGGAAAAGCTTTATGTTGGGATGCTTCTATTTTTCAAAGATTTATCTCGGGATATCAAAGTCGTAGAAAAAACTAAATACACGTTAAAATATTTTTCTAAATGCTCTTCAACAAGAACACCCAACCAACACTTTGTTTGCATCTTATTGACCGAACAAAGTGAAGGTCTACGTTTTAATGGAGGAACACTAGTTCCGTTTGAAAAGACCAAATCATCCGATTCCCGTCCCAACCCCCCTGACAATCATCTAGTTGTGATTTATATCTTCCGTGAAGGCTCTTTTGTTTCCATTTCTCTTCAAGTTCAGCACATGAATAAACTTGTATCGACCTATCATTATTTTTCAAGTTCAATGAAGAATATTTGTCATCAGCATCAATGATTATGTGATGGAGAGGAGATGAATCTTTCTTCTTGAAGAAATACGCTTTCAAGTTCTTTACTTCTCTATTTCCTAATCTTTCCAAGTTTAATAGACCTTGACCACCATTTTTTCTTGATAAATACAATCGTTCAGTACATGCTTTAGGGTGATGCATTCTGAACTGTGTCATCATTACTCTGGTCTTGCGATCTAACTCTTGCAAATCGGTTTGTGTCCAAGGTAGAACACCAAATGAGTTTGTTAGCATAGGAACACACCATGTCAACCCCCCAAAAAAAAAGGTCATCCGAGTTCCTGAGATTGAACATGAACCTATACACCTGAGAGTAAAAAGTAAATAAATAAGTATACAGCCTGGCTTAGAAGTCCTAGCGAACCCCTTGTAACTTTTGAACGACTTGGAATTTTGAAGTTCTGTTTTCTTGTGAAGATAGGACCGGACCCATTTCAAATTCGATGGTGATGTCAAAATCCAGGTTCAAACCCCGGAAGTGGCACTTTTTGGATAAAAGTCTTCATTTCTCGAGAAATTCACATAAGAACCCCTATTTTTTATTTTATTTTTGAAATTTACGTCGAATTTCATGGGGGAACCAAATGATCTTTTGCTATTATTGGGCACTCACCGGCAAAGTCTTGTTAATGTTTGGCATCCGGGCCAAATCGACAAATGGGTAGGGGAACATTTTTAGACCGGATGCCATTGGCGGCCAGCTCCGCAAGTCGGACTTTTCCGCCAAAAAGCGCCGCCAAACGCGACTTTTTTTTACATTTGGCTAAATAATTCGAGAACCGTTCGTCTGACGCTACGGGCGGTGTCGTTTTGGCGGAAAATCGCACTTTTCTAAAAAAAAGAAATTGCTTTTTCCTTTTTCGATCGTAAATATCTTTAAAACTAAGCCTCTAAATCTAAATGGAAAAAAGTAATGCATAAAAGTTGTAGAGAATTTAATTCTCTATAAAATGGCAGTATACAACTTTTATTTTGCCTTAATGGCAATACCAGTGCTTGTTTCACACCAAGATATTTGTACATTTCATTTGTACTTTGATCAAGGGTTGGTAATACCATTGGTGTTGAGGTTAAATTGATATTTTCTTGATCATGTATTTTCCCCCTTTTCACTTCCAAAGTAGCACATTTCTCTATGCCGAATTTCATTTCATTATCACTCAAGAATATTAATGATATTTCAAGCATAGATCTTAATTCATCCTTGTCTTTGGCATATAATTTTATGTCATCCATGTACAGTAAGTGAGTTATTTTCTGTTCTACATTTCTATTCAAACTGTATCCTTTGTTAGTTGAATTTAACATATTACTTAGCGGGTTCAAGGATAGACAAAACCACATTGGACTCCAAGAATCACCTTGGATTGGAATATCCCTCGTCTAATGGGGATGAAGTCAGACTCAAAGTTATAAGAATTGTCCATGTTCCTTTCATTGTTATTGTTCGATGTATTTTGTAGTGTGAGGGATAACTGTGTTCTCCATTGGCTCATACTATGTTTGAGAAAGTTAATGAGTTTCGGCTCAATCTTGTAAATATGAATTTGCTTGCTTACTGTTAATGCCTAAACGAAAATTGAGGCAGTCTCAGGGTATGCTGTCATAAAGGTACTGGTAGCCTGTGAGAAGGCCTCTAGTGCAAGGATTCCGTATTGGAAGTTAGACAGTATCTTATACGTCTGATGCAGTCCAAAATCATCCCTTCCTCTGCCTGCTCACTGGTGGTTCGCAGTAAGGGACTGGAATTCACCTGAGAGTTTGAGACTTTGAACTTACGTTCAGTCTCCTTGTACTGCACCTTATTCATCCCTCATAGCCCAGGTTGACAAGTTGCAAGATGCTAAACTATGTGAGGAGAATGTTCCGATAAGTATGTTCCGATCCTGTTGAACCGAACCTGGTTCAAAACAGAAAGCACTGGCTAGAAAAGAACAACGGTGCTCAGATGGGACTGATTCAAGAACCCACAATACATCAGGATTGATACTGGATTCGGGCACCCGTTTCCAAGTCATGACTTGATGATGCAGCCCCCGAAGGGGTTTAGAGTCATCGAGATAGAAATTGCTCCGAAATCCCTAGACCTCAGGCTGAGGGTTATGAAATCGCCCACTACGAAGCAGGTGGTGATTGAAAGCAGTCCTTTCGCTTCCAGTGCGGAAGTCTATGTAGTTTCTGTTCAAGGGCGGTCAGGCGCGAAGAAACAGGAACGAATTGTGTTTGCCCTAATTGAAGGGAGCACGATAGATCGGGGAACAAGGTCGACCTAGGTTGAGCCATGATTGTCCAACTTCCTGCGCCCTCTGAGTTAGCGAACTAGAGGCTTCCTCTGCAGCTATAATGGACGGTTTCTACCGTAAGCGAGAGGGAAGTGTACAGGAGAGGTTGACATTCTACACTACCCGTGTATAGTCTTCCTCAGACGTCCTCATTGACTTGGCAATGTCCGATCGGCAGTGCCAAGGCCTTGGCAGGAGAGCAGAGCAGTGAGGATAACATGTTCTTGGATTGGTAGTTCAAGGTGAGTCTACTAGGTAGGTAGGACCTGACCAATTCAGACGTTGGAACTTCGTTCCACCTTCAGACCAGAAGGAGGTTTGAAGGGCCACTCTCTCCAACCAGCTGGGAGCTATTCCGTGGCTAATTATTTCCCCCGTGGGTAGCTCTATTAGCAACCGAGTCATTCGGTGGAAGGCCTGCCCAGTGTCTTTTTCGCGACAGCAGGGCAATTATAATATCCGTATGGAGAATGGATGTTTTCTTTATTCGGAATTAGGGAGTTTTATTTCCTATTGTAGGCATAGAGCTGCTAACCGGTCAACTGTACAAGGCAGAAGATGGAGACTCTCCTTGGAGAGGCATTTATGCGATCGCATGCGAAATTCACTCTGAGTGAATTCAGGCCAAAGGGAGAGGTACCTAAGGGTACCTATCAGAGCTACCCACCGGTCAACTGCCTAGGTAGGAGATGGAGACTCTCGCCGGTGAGGCATTTCGGCGATCGCATATGAGAGCCACTCAGAGTTCAGGCCGAAAAGTGAAACCAGGCCAAAGGGGGAGGTACCTAGGGGTACCTAACAGAGCTGCCCATCGGTCAATTGCTAAAGGCAGAAGATAGAGACTCTCCCCGGTGAGGTATTTAGGCGATCGCGTGCGAAAGCCACTCTGAGGTTAGGCCGAAAGTGCGTCCAGGCCAAAGTGAGAAGTACCTGCGGGTACCCATACCTATCAGAGCTGCCCACCGGTCAACTGCACAAAGCAGAAGATGGAGACTCTCCCCGGTGAAACATTTAGGCGATCGCGTGCGAAAGCCACTCTAAGGTTAGGCCGACTCGGCCGACAGTGAGTCCAGGCCAATGGGAGAGGTACCTAAGGGTAGGTACCTATCAGTTCTGCCCACAGGTCAACTGCACAAGGCAGAAGATGGAGATGGAGACTCTCCCCGGTGAGGCATTTAGGCGATCGCGTGCGAAAGCCACTCTGCGGCCAATCCAAAGGAAGAATCCAGGAGAGCAGGCCATTGTAAGCTGAAAGGAAAAAGCCTTTTATGAATTCGCCCACTGCGACCTTCAAGGCATTATTCACAGGACACGACGTAGGAAACAGCAATTTCAGAAAAAAATAAAAAAATAGAAAGCATTCATTTTCATTACTGTAATGGAAAAAAAATAGACAAGCTATCAAATTAACTTAAACTATCAGTAAACTTGAACACGATACCAAAAGTTGAAAAACTTTTAGGAAGGTACGAGAGTTATGAATACACTGAAGCAAGAAAGACCAGCTCGAGCCAGGGTTCGGCTACCTAGGACTACCTGAAACTTAAACCAAAAATAATTCCCGTGGGAAAGTTCGGAATAAGGAAAATACACGGGGAAAATGGAACTAAAATGATGACGTAGGAGGAAAATTAGGTCTGAAACGGTAGGGGAGGAGTGAGTGCTTCTCAAAGTGGGTCGAGCTACAGCTCTGACCTAAATTAAGGGATTTTTTCTGTGGGACCAAATTTTGAGAGGTATTTTCCGCAATCTACCTGTTTTTATCCAGCACGCAAGTAGTACTGTCTACCTGTAAATCCAATTGCTCAGGTAAATTTTAATATGTACCATGATTTTACTACTGCTATCTCTATTGCACCTCTCACTCAATATTACTATTCCAATAAGTACCCTTGGTTTTCTATTTGTTGGAGAACACATTAACATCTACCTATCAACAGTGTTGAGCAGTAAATGCATATTTTGAGCAGTAAATGCACTGAAAATGGTTTGAACCTAAGAATGTGGTCAGAGATTTTGAGAAAGCTACACACACAGTTTGTCGCGATACATGACCTGATGAGGATTTAGTTGGATGTAGGTTCCCGTGTTTACTACTTGCGTGCTGCAGTACTAGTTACGTAATAAAGATGTACTACTTGCGTACTGGAAAAACCAGGTAAACTGGGGAAAAATACCTCTTAAAATTTGGTCCCACAAAAAAAATCCCTTATTATATCCCACGAAAGAATTCTAGAACGCGAAAAAACTTTCGCAAATGATCAACTTTCTAGGAATAATGGGGTTAGGTACCTAGCACGTGAAAAGAACTTTTACAAATGGTTAACTTTCTGGGAATGATAGGGTTAGGTAGGACACGAAAAGAACTTTCACAAATGATCAACGTTCTGGGAATGATAGGGTTAGGTAGTACACAACAAGATCTTTCACAAATAATCAACTTTTTGTGTGTTAATTTTCAGGTAGACAGTACTTTTTTTATTAATATTTATTAAAGTGTGGGGTAGACAGTACTATTGTACTTGCGTACTAAAGATGTACTACTTGCGTACTGGAAAAAAACAGGTAGACTGGGGAAAAATACCTCTGAAAATTTGGTCCCACAAAAAAAAAAAAAAATCCTTTATTATATCTCACGAAAGAATTCTGAAACGCGAAAGAACTTTTGCAAATGATCAACTTTCTAGGAATGATACGGTTAGGTACAGTCCACGTCAACTGGGAAGTCCGATAGGTAAAGATGTACTACTTGCGTACTGGAAAAAAACAGGTAGACTGGGGAAAAATACCTCTGAAAATTTGGTCCCACGCACTGAGGGGAACCGCAACTTCTCAACTGTAAGTCGGACAGTTCTAAAAGTTTCACCATTCGATTCGGCGTGAAAAATCCCATGGGATCAACTATTCACATGCTTACTTGTTAATCAACGAGCTATTTTTTGACGAGTGCGCACCCAAAGGTCATCGGACTTCCCAGTTGAAGTGGACTGTACCCAACACGTGAAAAGAACTTTTTAAAAGGTTTAACTTTCTGGGAATGATAGGGTTAGGTAGTACACAACAAGATTTTTCACAAATAGTTAACTTTTTGTGTGTTATTGGGTTTAGTATATGGTTAGGAAACTTATAAAAAGGACTTCATAATTAGAGAGATTTCGCATCGCTTCTTGATCCCGATAACGCAACCCATGTTGGCGCCATTTTGTTTACATCATGTTTTTAGATTTAGCAAAGCGTGAATTTTGGAGAGAGCTTCAGTTCAAGCTATGTATCGGTCCATTTTCATTCACCCAGCTGACCGCAAGTATCAGCACATCTTGTGGCATGCTGAGGGCTCCAAAGCGGTTGCTGAGTACGAACTAACCCCATTTTCATTCACCCAGCTGACCGCAAGTATCAGCACATCTTGTGGCATGCGGGGGGCTCCAAAGCGGTTGCGGAGTACGAACTAACTACCTGTACGTTTGGTCTACCACCGTCGCCTTATCAGGCTCAGCGGGTTCTCCAACAACTCGCTTTGGATGAGGGCTCATCTTTCCCGGAAGCTGCTGATGTTCTGACGAATTATGTCTACGTTGATGACATTGTAACTGGTGCAAGTACTGTGCAAGCCGCTATCGCTCTTCGTAATGATCTCTGTCTACGTTGATGACATTGTAACTGGTGCAAGTACTGTGCAAGCCGCTATCGCTCTTCGTAATGATCTTATCTCAATCTTAGCAAAAGGTGGCTTTTCCGTTAGGAAATGGGCCTCTTCCCATTCAGCTGTCCTATCGGACATACCCGAGGGCCAACCATCTCGCCTCTCCTGTCAATTCGGAATTAATTCATAATTTTTCTCATCTACCTCTCGCTGATCTCACTTATGTGAACTCTATCTTCAATCGTTCGATCGAACTCCTGATTGGAGCTGAATATTATTGTCAATTGCTCGACAATACTACCCGCATCATTGTGGGAAATCCCTCTGCCGTACCCTCAATCTTGGGGTGGCTTTTAGTGGGCAAATGTCCAACTGGCCAAGGAGAAATAAATTGAGGGAAAGAAATGAAATGGGTAAGAGGAAAAAGAAAATGAGTACTGCTTGGAAATCTTAAGGCGCCCATAGAATAAAATTGACCCATGCTCCTATACCCTGTCCCTGTACCTTGAATTTATCCTGGCAGGATGAGCCTTTTTTTAAATAAAAAAAAGAGAGAGAGAGATATGAAGAGGGAGAGAGAGAAAGAGAGGGAGAGAAAGAGAGAAAGAGAGAGAGGGAGAGAGAGAGAGAGGGAGAGAAAGAGAGAGAGAGAGGGAGAGAGAGAGAGAGAGAGAGAGAGAGAGAGAGAGAGAGAGAGAGGATATGTAACTGCTAAGGTCTTATCGTCCCGACAATCAAGAGAGAAGGAAGACAGGATAGGAGAAAGCCAGCCTTTCCGAGAACGAACTTTTATGTTATAAAAGTGTAACCCTAAAACGGGCACCTTTTTGGGGCCTCCAGAAACCCGATCGATTTGAAAATTCAATAAGAAAATTGCCTTTATGTATTGAACAAATTTGGTGAATTTGTTTAAAATCGGACAAACCGTTCGAGAGTTATGTTAAAGCAAACAGACAGACAATTCAGACAGACCGACAGACAATTCAGACAAACCAAAGGGAAAACTGTAGAGTTAAAACTTAGAACTCACTTTGTTTATTCAACAGGAGAGTAGGGTAATATTGAAATATATAAGGAGGGAGGAGGAGAGAAAGAGAGAGAAAAAAAGACAGGGGAGAGAAGGAGAGACAGAGAGAGGTCACACAAATAGGAAATATGTATTGAAATACAGAAGGAAAGATAGAGGAGAGAGAGAGAGAGAGAGAGAGGGAGAGAGAGAGAGAGAGAGAGAGAGAGAGAGAGAGAGAGGGAAGGTGAGGGAAATTGGAGTCTAAATAATAATTGTGCTTCAAAATATCAATATGTGGTTTAGCTTAGTAGTGTACTAGTAATCCCCTACACTACACTATGCTGCCCCATACTACACTATTCTATTCTATTCTACACTTTGCTATCCTAGGGTTGAACAATACGAGTCCTTTCTAGCAGTGGTGTGGTCCTCATGTAATCTAGGGATAAGGAAGTACTTCTTTCCTTAATTAATTTCTGAATTAATTAAGATACCTACCAACATCGAAAAATTTCAGTCAAAATTAATTTCCCCTTCAAAAATGTAAAATAACAGTGATCTATTCAAAAAGAATTTAAACTTACGCGCGTTTCTAACATGGAAATTATTTGAGCAAAATTAGGAAAACGGGGAAATGTTTTTGTCCCATGTAATACCTAGAGGGAAAAGATTGAGGGATTTTTCATCCCTCAATCTTTTGAAAAATAAATAAAAAAGACCCAGTACGCAAGTCAGGATTTTTTTTTATTATTATTATTTTAGTACGCAACTAGAAGGTTAAAATTGAAATAGTACGCAAGTTATTTAAAAAAGTCCATTTTTTCCCTATAAAACTAATGGTAAAAAAGGAACGATCTTTAAAAAGTTCCGACTAGGGTCCAGAATTTTTTTCTAATTTTTACCAATAGTAAATTAATGTTCTGTGTTCTTTTCTAAAGCACCTGGTTCAAAAATGGTGTAAAAATATTGAGAAAAAAAGTTACACCAACATTTATCTCCAAAAAACATGCTTTTTCTGTTTAGAGGGTTTTAAATAGCGAGAGAAAACTTCTGTGCAGTTCGGTCAAGTTCAAATATTCGACTGACAGGACTGACTTTATTAATTTTATTTTATTAATTCCAAACTGATTGACCACAAGATCAGGAACCCATAGCTGGCGAGTTAGCCACTATTAAACATTTTTAGCATAAAACTGATCCTTGTTTTTCATTTATTTATTTTTACTCCCAGGGTATGTAGGTACCTATGCGGTCTTGTGGAATAAGTATTAAACTTTATAGCAAAAAACATTACTAATGGTTTTACAAAAAAAAAGCAGTTTGAGAAACACTGAAGAGCAGTTTGAGAAAAACCAATAAATAGGGCTGCCCCGCTTTTATTGCTCGCGAGTGTAACTAGTGTTTCTGTGAACTGTAGACCTCACTCAGATTCTTTTGCCTAAGCTGAGATTTTAACAATAACGTCCTTTCATATCCACAATTGTTGTTTAACTTGTTACCTATTTGAATTTTGGACAAATTTACGATTTAGAAAAATGTCCTCCTTTGAAATTTTGTCTTCTGGGTAATCCTACGTATGAATGGGTAACCCTACGTAATACACATGCATCAAAACAGAAATGGAAGTAATAGTATCTACATTCTACACGTCTTATGTAGGTATACGTATATCCTATATCTAAAAAAAAAAAAAATAATAAAAAAAGAGATGACACTATTATGACACCTGTCAATCACTCTAAAGAATGAAATTAAAGAATGGTTGATTTTGAACCTTTTAAATGAAACAAAGGATTTGTCTAGAATTAGAGTCAGTTGTTTATGCTCATGACTCATACTATGTGCTGAAGGATCTGGATGGCCAGGGCCAAATGGGCCCCGTTTAGTGTAGGAACCCCTTTCAATCATCGACGTGCATTGATACGAATCAGAAGAATATCAAATTTCATCTAAATCGGAGCAGACAATCGCGAGTTATAGCGAAACAAATATTCAGACAAACAAACATCCAAACTAAATGCGACGTAGGTATCCCTTCTGTTCTAATTCAATACATGTGAATAAGCGCACCTTCTTCTCAGCTTGGGCAAAGAATCTGAGTGAGGTCTATAGTTCACAGAACCACTAGTTATTACTATTGTAATAATAGAAGGACGGACTAAAAACAAGGTGGGGTCAGAAGGTGAAGCCGTGACACACAACACGGTGAAAATCGAGAGGGTAACTAAAACAAACTCTTGTCTATCAAAATCTTTCTCTTCGAAACTCAAAACTTTACATTTTATTCCAAGAAAAGAAAAACTCCATAAGTAGGTACAGTCGAACCTGGATAAAGAGCAATCCAAGGGACCGGCAATATTTTGCTCTTTATAGAGGTTTGCTCTTTAAATAATCTACTCTTTAGAGAGGTTCTAAATTTTCAAATTGCTCTTTATAGAGGTCCTGGATCCGAGCCTCATACAGCAGGCAAAGAAGGGGGTAGAAAAACAAACCGCTCTCGACAGAATACGACAAGTTTCTACAAATTGCTCTTTATAGAGGTCCAGAAAAACAAAATTGCTCTTTATAGAGGCTCGTGACTACAAGCACGTGATTTTTCCGGAAAAATCATTGCTCTTTATAGAATAATAAAATAAAAAAAAATACTCTTGAAGTAGGAGATTTAAATGAGAGTGTTTCCACTACGCACGACACGATTTTTTTTTTTTCGAACGACAAGTAGGAAATGTGGAACAGGTCTTAAGTAACTTGCTCCATCATCTGTTCCATGTAAAAACTAAAAAGTTTGTACATAGGTATAGGAGAAGTGCACAAAAACCTGGCTACAAGATGGCTGGCTACAAGAATGGAAGTTATTCCCCTTCTCTCTATAGAGCAGAGGTTCTCAACCGGTGGTACGCGTACCACTGGTGGTACGCGAATACATTTAGGTGGTACGCACTACGCAGTCATATATTAATAATAACAATAAAAAATGTTGAATGGTGGGGTTTTAAGACTATAATTAATCAAAATAATTGATAAACTAAAAAAATCGTGATTTTATTATTGAACGAATCAAGAAACATCGTTAAAAAAATGGGTTTTTTTTTTTTTTTTTTTTTTTTTTTTTTTACGCAACTAGAAGGTTAACATTGAAATAGTCCGCAAGTTACCTACAGCCTACAGTTCTTGGTTCGGTGGTCCAAGAAAGGTGATATCGATATTGTTTCCTCACCTGTGACTATTTTTTTGTTAATAAAAAAAACTGAAATGAGATGGAGAAAATGGCCAGGGACATGAAAGTGTAAAACTATCTGAATAATGGTCTAATTACACTTCTCCGACCACATTTTGTCAAAAAGCACATGAGTTACTCGTATAACTCCGTGAAAAAAAGAGCTATCAATATGATTCTTTTTGTGTTCGACGCAGAACAATAGTGCGGATCCAAAAATGCAATTATCGGAAGAGGGGCGAAGGTCGACTTTCGCCCATTTTTCAATCAGCCTCTCAATTATTCTTTATGTGGTTCAGGGAGGAGAAACTGCAGTAGTTTATGCTTTGTTCTAATGATTGTAGTCGTCAAGACGCTCGCCTGGTAAAAAGGAGGGCGTGGTTTCGATCCCAGCCGAGGCATAGAATTTTATCCCCATTTATTTGACCAAATAATAATGGAGCTCTTGGGAATTAGGTGGTAGGGAACGCCTCCGGCGTTAACCTCGCCTAGTGGTTACCTTCCACTCAAGAGTCTGTTAGTATTATTGAACAAAGCGGCATTAAATAAGAATTGAGTAATTGACGTCAGATTTTCACCAAAATACTCTGTGCTTTTCAAGGTCTTGTGCTCATGGTGTGTTCAAATTTTGGGATTCTCATTTTAGATTACAAAGTTGATCTCCCTGGGACCGTCCCTGATGATGTTAATGAAATGAACAGAAAATGTTTCCCCTTGAATATAATGAACGAGTTTCAAGGTTTTCCGAAATTCAAAATCCACTCTCAATATTTTTCAAGTGCTAGTTTTTTATACACCCTGTATAATATATTGTCATTGTATTTCTTTCCAGATTTCGCAGCCAGCAATGCACGATTACAATAGAGGTCGCACTTATCTCATGGATTTGGCAAAGAGAAACGATATTCCTGTATCTACTGACATAGAGGAAGCCGTTCTTCTTGCTATTTGTAAAAACCATCATGATAAATCCAACAGTTTTAACGATAACAGCACGTTCACACTATTGTACCCTGATGTCTGACAGACTGTACGATGTATTATCGGATGTCTAATAGCTGTCATTGCAACTTGAAGGGGGGAAAAATCTCATGAGAAGAGCCCGAATTTTATTAAATTGTATATTTTCATACCCAAATGCATATTTTGGCCATTTTAAAAAACACTGACAACAGCTCAGGGTAGTTAGAATGTTAGATCTCATCATTTCCAACAAGGTTCTGTGGGTGATTTTCCTATCTTCGGCTTCGCTTCCGAAAAAAGTCGTTTGGAGTATTTTCAATGAAATTATACTCAAATTAGGAATATTAGATATGTAAGTACGTATATAATAATAGTTCGTCAAAAATGAAGGGACCACGATTTTTTTCCTCTTTATCCAGTTTTACTCTTTATCCGAGTCCTCTTTATCCAGGTTCGACTGTATTTACTATTAAGATTTTTAGGAAAAACATAAAAAAAAACCGCTTTTCTGAAAATGCTGAAATTACCGTACATTTGACGTACGGTAGGAGGAAACTATTGTTACCGTACAGCGGAGGTGAATTACCGTACAAATACGGTAATTACCGTACGTCTGGCAACACTGGTTTGACTTCTATTGATGTAAAATGGGGATATCCAGCGTACCTACTCTGGTGGAGTATTTGTTCAATTTTCACTTTTAATTTGTGGGCACGGTTAGCCCAGTGGTAACGCGCTTGCTTGCCATGCAGAAGGTCCCGGGTTCGAATCCCACCATCGACAAATTTTGTACTCGTTTTTCGATTGCAAATATTTCAAAAAAAAATCGTGATTTTATTATTGAACGAATCAAGAAACATCGTTAAAAAAATGTCATAAGTGGGTCTCGATCTTGCAACCTCCACCTTGCTAGCCATATATAAATATAAGGTGGTACGTCAAAATCTCTGAAAATTTCAAGTGGTACGTGTTTACTAAAAGGTTGAGAACCCCTGCTATAGAGTATTTTTATTCGGTTGGATGCTCTGAACACCGAGGTTTCATCATATCACAGTCCAATTCCGAATCCGAAGTATTCAGAACGGGATAGTATGTATAAAAGGAGTGTTAATAATACATTTAATATATTTACTCTACTATCGTGTGATTATAAATTACCATATAATATGTAGTTTTACTTTCTTTCTTAAAGGTAAAAAAGTAATATTGTATTCTGTCTCTCTAATTTTTTTAGTTACCTACCTATGAAATTAAAAATATTCAAAGATTTATTTATTAGGTATTTTTAATGTTATAGATCACAACCCAAAGTATATATCTATGTTAAAATTGTACGAGTATATGTAGGCTGTAAATAAAATTTTACTTTTGTCTGTACCTACATTGGAATCTCATTAGATAGGTATTCACTTTTTTTGTAGGTAGGTGAAATCACCGTTATTTCTTATTGACATGTCTTACTTTACTGTGTTAAAACGAAGAAGCTTTTATTTTATTTTATTGAACCGCATTTTAATATAAAACAAATTCAGGGTGGATTTGGAAGAACGTCAATTCGGTCCCATGACCTTTTTTTTTAAACGTAGTCGACTACGAATTGGGTCCCGTATACCTGTATCTGTAATGACTTGGACGAAATAAATAAGAGTTTAAATTTTTATCAATATTACAACGTTCTTTTTTCTATTGTTCACAAGTAGAAGAAATGATTCGTACCTACTTAATCCATCATAATTTTCCGAGATTTTTTCAATACAATCACCAAAATTTTCGGTAATTATTCATAAGCTACGACAGTGAAAAACAAAACTCCTTTTAATTTTTGAATAAAACTCCAAACGATTTTATACTCAATACTAGCTGTTGTGCCTGTGCTTCGCCAACGAGAAACTCCTTAAACGAGAAACCTCTTTAAACGAGAAAAATGACCTAGTCCCTTGGGTTCTCGTTTATCCAGGTTCGACTGTATTACATATTCTAGATCTGTTTTCCAGGAGTTCCAGCCTTTCTTCCAGGTTTTGTATCTTCTCTCCAACTCCATAATCTTCTCTTGCAACACGTGAATCAACTCCTCCTATTTATTTAGTGTATAGCATTGGCATATTTTGCAATTATCAAAAGACAAAGTACAAGGGTAGGGTAACTCCTCCTTGTTATTACTCATGGACTGAATCATTTCCTTGAACCTCTCTTCAAAATAAGCTTTATCCATTATTCCCGTTACTTCAATCTGTTGGGTGCTAGCCGTTTGGATGGTGGCTGGATGGATCCCAGAAGTAAGGTCGGAACCAGGTTGTTGAGTTCAAGAAAAAATATGGAGTAAGCGTTGTGCACCTTGTCAGCAACAGCCTCCGGTAAGATTTTATGTACTAGACTCTAGAGAATAGAGACAATGGGCACTGAGTAATTTATTTTAAAAATTAATTCAAAATATTAATAATATAGCAAAATATTCAGTGATAAAAGAAGAAAAAAATCTTTTAGAAACCTTAAAAAAGAAAGAAAAACTTCTAGTTTCAGGTTTACTTAGTTTTAGTGTTTGTTTTTATTTATTCTATTTATCAATATCAAAATTCGATCAATAAACAATACAGGGACATGTGACTTGGTCAGTAAACTGAGCCGAACAGGCCGAACTGAAGAGTCTGACTCTGAAGACTAGAGCCCGTTCTCCCTTTATTCCCAATATAAGGTTTAAGTCACCCATTTTCGGCGTAGCTTAACATAGGTAACGCTAAAACCGGTCTTAAATGATCGGCTGAAGTGTTATCTAAAACTTTCTCGCTTTGAGTTCATAGGTCGTCGCGACAAATTTCAAGATCAGAGCTCATTTGTGTGAGAAAATGTGAAAAAAATCCCCCAAAAACCAGGTCATAGGTCGTCGCGACAAATTTCAAGATCAGAGCTCATTTGTGTGAGAAAATGTGAAAAAAATCCCCCAAAAACCAGGTTTTTTTTTTGGCTTTATTGTTCTCTGGACAAAATTTGCACCACCATTTTCGTGTTCCTGGTAAAAAGACCTTTAATTTGATATATAGGTCGACCATGTTTGGATAAGTCCTTCTATGGGGACAAAGTGACAGACAGAGTGACAGACGACACCGAAGCGAATACAATAGTCCGTCCCTTATACCTTTTTGACCGAACGATATTACAATTACATGTAATTGTAATTTGTAATGGGAATTACTTTTTTAACAACTCTGACATTAATACAAGGGGGAGGTACATTAATACAAGGAGGAGGTACACGGAAATAGTTGGTATTGTAAACAAAATTACAAGTGTTATTATTACAAGTGTTGGACTTGCTCCTCCACGTCGGGGTCACCAATGTAGAATTTTGTGTTGAGGATGTTGAAGAAAACATCGTGATATTATTTGCGAAGAACTGAAAGTTTATTTTCAAGAAATTACTGGTTTTAAAAACCATCCTAAAATCGTAGGACCACCACATCCTTATGCCCCGCCTTCCAAGTTGCTCTCTTCAGCAGCTCCTCATAATAGCTCTCATCATGGACGATCATGTAGCGCGTTATATCTTCGGCCGATGTGCAGCCGCACAGTGCCAGCGTTTGGTCAAACTCATAGTGTAGGCCTAGAAAAGGGAGAAGGGTCGAGGGTCGTCTCTTACCGTAGTTTACGTTGAATAGTTGAAATACTTATCACTCGGTACCGAGGCTGGAGTGGTCGTTTTGGTAACAGCTTGTGATGTACTTCTGAACTCATGGACACTTGGTTTAAGACTGACTTGATGTTTCGATCGAGACGTATTATAGGAATTTAGGAATTAGGAGGGACAGGGGGTACCAAAAATCGTGAACCCAACACATAGTGAAGGATCTGTAGGAGTATTAAACACTTTAATCAATATCTAATCCATCAAAAAATCTTTAATTATTTCAAACAATCACCAACCAATTAATCAATCAATGAATCAGTCTTGACTTACATACATTTTAAATATACCAGCAAGTTACGTTCAAGAGGGAGACCAAAACTGAGGTGAAGATATAAGGTAGAAGAAGATTTGAGAGAGAAGGGATGGAGAAGAGGGGATACGTTAGATGGGAGGGGAAGTAATAAGTATGAAGGAGTAGAAAGAAGTTTACGCCAACCTCAAATAAAAATGGGAAAAGGGATAGTCAAGCCTCAACTATCGATAGCGTTCGATAGTCAAAACTATCGATAGTTATCGATAGTGCTATCGATAGTTCTCCTCCTCTACCAATCAACGAAAAGAATGGATCATGTAACCAAACGATTTCATTGGCTGATCAAAACAATGATCCAATCATGTTCATCAATAAAAAAATCGCCTTTCTAAATCAGCTGATTTTTTGTTTTTATTTTGCATTTTGCTAGTGTTTCCTCCTCTAAAAAGGTGCAGTGTAAGGAGATACATATTAGCAGGTAGTAAGTGCTTCGCCGAGGAAAATTGATAACTCGAGGTCATTTTAGATTTGGTAAAAAATGTAAAGATAGAAAATGAATTTAGGATATAAAGATTGACTTTTTAGGATATAAAGATTGCCCAAGGATAAAGATTGACTTTAGGATTTATAAAGGGTATTGCCTGACATAATTTACCTGTAGTACCCTAGCCGCGCCATTGCTACCAGAGTGTGCAAGCCCCCACAGAGCCGCCCTACCGACAAACACATACTTCGCGCCAAGACCTATCGCTTTAAACACGTCTGTGCCATAACGTATACCACCGTCCAAATAGACTTCCATGGAGTTCCCTACGGCTTGTACGATCTCCGGTAGAGCTTGTATCGTGGCCGGAACCTGATCGAGTTGTTTATCCTCGTCGCCAAAAAGTATTGTGTATTTTATTGTACGAAGAAGAACTCATATGTAAAGTGAAGGATAATGTAGGAATCGAATACGTTTTATTGGAAAAATTAATGACAATGAAAAAGCTCAGGGAAGAGAGGAAGGCAGGGAAACTATCTATTGAGATGTTGCCTTAGCAACCAGAATACAGAGTGGACTGGTGATGGTAAATACTGCGTGGATACACAACAGTTGTCTACCACCGTGGTTGGAAACGATGATCGCTTTAGCTCCAACGTTGTGGCACATTATCGCGTCCTCTGCCGTTAGAATACCTGAAGGACGTATGGTATTGTATTACTTGTAGTGAAGCTAAAGCATTACTAATGGTGGATTTCACCAATGACTTAAGGAGAGATTTCACTAATGGGAGAATTTTTAATCGTCTAAAAAGAAGTTTTTAATAATCCAAAAAGGAGTTTTTAGTGATTCAAAAAGGAGGAGTTTTTAAAAACTTCCGTTTGGATCATTAAAAACTCCTTTTTGGAACATTAAAAATTCTGTTAGTGAAATCTCTGATTAAGTCATTGGTGAAATAAATGCCTCTTGCAATGACGCAAAGTTTTACACTTTTCCACCTCTGTGACAAAGTGGGTTGGTATCGCATCAGATGAGATTTATCTCATGAGATATCTCATGAGTTAAATCTCATGAGATAAAACTCATCGTGTATGGCCGGCCTTAGACTTACTTGGAATTAGACCTATTTAGAACTTAAGCTGGTATTATAAAATGTCACTGAAACTGACACTTGAAAAAAAGAAAAAATCCATTGGATAGAGGACAACGGATTTTTTTTTTTATTATTCAAGTATCAGTTTCAAGTTTCAATGACATTTTATAATACCAGGCTTAGTATATTTAGACAGTTTGCATATAAGGCTGACTATTTTCATTGACTTTTCACTTCTAAAACGACCAAAACAAACGAAAAATGTGCAGAAAAAAAACTATTGAAAATGAACAAAAAGAGACAGTTTGCATATAAGGCTGACTATTTTCATTGACTTTTCACTTCTAAAACGACCAAAACAAACGAAAAATGTGCATAAAAAAACCATCGAAAACTATCGATAGTCAAGCCTCAACTATCGATAGCGTTCGATAGTAAAAACTATCGATAGTTCTCCTCCTCTACAATGAAGTAGAGGAGAACTGTCGATAGTCGGCGCCATCGATAGTTTTCGATAGTTTTTTTTATTACATACTCGTATTTCCCTTGTTTCTAAAGGTCTTAACCCCCAAAAAGACCTAACCTAACCTAATTTAAAGAAAATTATTAACTGTACACGTATTAATTTAGGTCACAGGGTTTTATTTCAACATTTTTTTTTTACAAAATATATTTTTTTTACATTTTTTTTACACTTTTCACTTCTAAAACGACCAAAACAAACGAAAAATGTGCAGAAAAAAAACTATCGATAGTTCTCCTCCTCTATCCAGCTGATCCAGCAGTAGGCTACTACTATTATTGCGGTCAAATTCTCAAATTATATTGAGGATAAAATTCAATACCTCGGCTGGGATTGAACCCACGCCGTCCTGTTTACCAGGCGAGCGCCTTGACCACTACACCACCGAGGTAGGATAAAGAAGAGCTGCGTCAACACTTATGCCTGCACGAACCAAGAAAGCCATCTATTATTCTCTAGTGTCTAGTGGAATCATTTGTGCGGTACGGTGTCACTAAGTGTGCTGTAGAGCCCCTCGAGAAATTACACAGAAGAATCATAAAATACCTTTCCCTGAAAGTAGCGATGTCTCTACGCCTAATTTCATGTCATGTCTGAATTCATAGTACCTAAGTACTAGTACACTAGTAGGGACATACTGTATACGCTATACGAAATAATGGACTGAATAGTACTAATCCTGTGTTCTGTTCATTTGTCAGTTCTATTCTATTGTATTGCTTCGTCGTGATGAGACCATATCTCTGTGTTGAAGTTTTGTGTATTTGTTATCATGTCATTGTTGCTATTATACATTTTGAACCAAACTGCACGCAGAATTATTCTTTTCTTGTGGTATGTTTTGATCCGTTTCCGTTTACCTCTTTCATACTTCAAACAAGTCCAAATACAGTTTAAATTTTTTTATATATATATAATGGTTGTTACAAAAAGTTGTTCGTGGTTTGAGTCGAAAATAACTATTTTTTTTTTTTTTTTTTTTTTTTTTTTTAAAAGTGGGTTTCTCTCTGCCGTTTTTATTTCGTAGCAATGAAACAACTGCTACATTAGCATTAGACGCATGTGGCCTGTGTCGTAGCATGCCCCATCCCGTAGTATGCCTTCCCATCAGATGGGCGAGAAGAGACACAATACTTCCCATTTAGGTGCTGGGTCAACACGAGAACACCAGAAAGTAACCCGTTGAAATATTTGCAATCGAAAAACGAGTACCAATTTTTGTCGATGGTGGGATTCGAACCGGGACCTTTTGCATGGCAAGCAAGCGCGTTACCACTGGACCAACCGTGCCCCCATTTCTTTGTCATTTATTTCCATTTCATTTTGTAGGTATTTAGTATGGTGCGTCAACGTCAACACAAAAATAAAATGGTATACACGGTGTTAACCTAAAATGTGCCCCATGAGGGAAAATTTCTAAATTAAAACTTACCAAAAGGTGCCAAAAAAAGAATTGCACCATTTTTTTTTAATCTTACTTATTTTAAATGACAGGGTGTCTACCAGACTGGAAAACCGGGAAAAGTCAGGGAATTTCATGGAGACTGGAAAAGTGAGGGAAAAGTCAGGGAATTTTACGAAAAAGTGCCAAAAATCGAAAAAAGTCAGGGAATTTTTCAAAGCCTAAAAAAAGACAAAGAAAGATTTCAATAAAAAAAAAGTATGCAACCATGAAGGGGCAACATATAATCTCTCAAAAATTTTGCCTGCGGCGCTGAAATTTTGTCTCTTCATGAATAAGTTTTGGGAATATTTCAAAGCCTATAAAACGAGAAAAAGACTTTGGTCAGTAAAAAAAGTATGCAACCTTGAAGGAGCTACTTAAATTTTCTCGAAAAAAATTTCGCCTGCGGCGCTGTCATTTTGTGTTCTATAGAAATGTATTGGGGGGAATAACTATACTCGTCTTTTACACGTATTTAATTACATAAAAAACTGACACATGACAAGCTACAGGTTACATACTTACTGAAAAGTTTCGCCTGCGGCCCTAAAGATTACACCTTTGACAAGTCTGCTTCTCTTACTATTGTAGACCAAAATCTGAAATTTTAAGCATTTCTATTGAGATCAGCGTGTTTCGAACTTCCTTTATCAGCGAAGAAAAAAAAAAGTGGTTGAGCCCCATTTCTTAAAAGAAGGTCGTGCATTTTAAAGAAAAAAACAAAACGGCGGAGAAAAAAAGTTATAGAATATTTTTTTGTTGGAAATGACCCCGGAAATCTACCCTAGGCTTGTGGTAACGTTTTTCGTGTTCACCCTGTATATAAAAAATTCATCAAAATCGGTTAAATTAAGCCGGAGATATTTAAATTACGAGCGGAAAGTCCGAAAGTTTCCAATCCCAAGTCAAAAAGAGCACATTCTGGTCCAATTAGCGACGGTGGCGCCCTCGAGCGGCATATACCATGCAACTTTACGAGTTTCCACACTTCCTCTTTTGTACGTTATGTTCCGATGTTCATTAAGACATTAAGGGGCAGAGGCGGGTCAAGAAATGTTGTATTTTATTTAACATTTAACCCAAGAACCGAAAATTCGAGAGTGGGCGTAAAAATCTCGTAGTGGGGATAATCAGCTGATATCAAAGATTGGCAGCACTGGCGCTGTCTAGTAGAGAAGATGGGAAGCTCTTGATAAAAATTCAGCTGTTCGCATATTTGAATATTTTTTTTGTTGGCGGGATTTTTTTTCGCGGCAAAACGTAAGCTTTAAAAAGCCTTATCATCCTTTATCAGATGATAAGTTAATTGCATGGAGGTATAAGGCAAGGGAAAAAGCCAAAAACTAATTTACACCAAAATAAAAACAAAAGATTTGAGCTAACCAGAAAAATGGCGTCTCTAAACCGAGAAAAAATGGCGACTCTTAACCGCAGTCGAGAGCTTGGTTTAGTATGGCAAGAGGGGAAACGTAAACCTAAAAGTGGTTAACGCCCCTCACGTCATAAACACACTTCCATGTGAGGGGAGGTAGTGACCTTGAATGAACCGCGCTGAGGTTAGCGGTTAGATGTTAAATAAAATACGACAAATGTTAAGTTAACCCCGCAATCAAAACCATAATACGTGTATTTCTATATGCAATATTTTCCTTTTGTACATAGCCTCTCTATCTGTCGCTATAATACTTATAACTACTCATTAATATTCATACAAAACCATTGTAACCTGCCTCGGTGGTGTAGTGGTCAAGACGCTCGCCTGGTAAACAGGAGGGCGTGGGTTCAATCCCAGCCGAGGTATGGAATACCTACCTCGGTGGTGTAGTGGTCAAGGCGCTCGCCTGGTAAACAGGAGGGCGTGGGTTCAATCCCAGCCGAGGTATGGAATACCTACCTCGGTGGTGTAGTGGTCAAGGCGCTACCTACCTCGGTGGTGTAGTGGTCAAGGCGCTACCTACCTCGGTGGTGTAGTGGTCAAGGCGCTACCTACCTCGGTGGTGTAGTGGTCAAGGCGCTACCTACCTCGGTGGTGTAGTGGTCAAGGCGCTACCTACCTCGGTGGTGTAGTGGTCAAGGCGCTACCTACCTCGGTGGTGTAGTGGTCAAGGCGCTACCTACCTCGGTGGTGTAGTGGTCAAGGCGCTACCTACCTCGGTGGTGTAGTGGTCAAGGCGCTACCTACCTCGGTGGTGTAGTGGTCAAGGCGCTACCTACCTCGGTGGTGTAGTGGTCAAGGCGCTCGCCTGGTAAACAGGAGGGCGTGGGTTCAATCCCAGCCGAGGTATGGAATACCTACCTCGGTGGTGTAGTGGTCAAGGCGCTACCTACCTCGGTGGTGTAGTGGTCAAGGCGCTACCTACCTCGGTGGTGTAGTGGTCAAGGCGCTACCTACCTCGGTGGTGTAGTGGTCAAGGCGCTACCTACCTCGGTGGTGTAGTGGTCAAGGCGCTACCTACCTCGGTGGTGTAGAAAAAAGTCATTTTGCCCCTTTCGCCACCCGGGGGGGGGGGGGGGGGGGGGGGGTTCCACACTTCTCTTCTATACGCTATGATCGGAACAACGGTTGGTGGTGTTCTACCGTATTTTTACAGTTAACTGAGTTAACAGTATTTCGACCGCTTTTTTACTGACTTTAGGATTAGTTAGGTATCGATAAGATGGGTATTTCCCCACCAAGAACAACAACAACTCACGGAAAAATTCAAAAGCTCTCATATGTATAGCTGGGTAGGTAATAAGGAGATCTGTACATAATAATCATGTGTAAATACACACTTAGAAAAAAGGAGTGAGCTCCCCCACAAAACCACAAATGTGCACACCAGATTTTTTTTTTCAAGTATAGGTATAGCCATTATATTTAGGTAAATGCTGGGTTTGTTCTTTGTTAGGTGTAGTTAGAGCTAAGAAAATTTATAATTAGATAGTTAGTAAAGGGTCCGCCCGTTTGTGTAAGTAAATAAATTCTCTGCCCGCAGATCAAAATGTACGATCCTGGAGCAGGAGAAAAAATACCAGAAGCGACTACGCCATCTGAGTCACAAGCGAGAAAGACGGCTGAGTGAAACAGAGGCCAGTGACAATGAGAAGGACAGGAAGTACATGTCGAAGAAACAGCAGAAGAAACAGAGCCGCAACCTGCGCAACACCGCTATGAACAACAATAACAATGGTAAGTACAACAACAATAGTGAAACAGAGGCCAGTGATAATGAGAAGGACAGGAAGGACATGTTTAAGAAACAGAGCCACAACCTGCGCAACACCGCTATGGTGTTGTTGGTGGTGGTGGTGGTGGTGGTGGTGGGTGGTGGTGGTGTTTTATTCTATTCTAATAGTAATACATAGGTTTACAAAACAATATGTATACACGATGGCCACATTGTAGTTCATGTTGAGACATTTTCTGATGATGGATGTTGTTGATATTATGACTGATTTTTGGCAGGTTTCAATGAGATGTTCAATGTTTTCCAGCTCACATGCTTCTATTCCTCGCTTCGTGTTCTTATGAACCAATCCATTTGAACTTTTGACAATCGGTATAATTGATACGGATGACAATTTATACATTTCTGTTATTTTATGTTTCAGGTCTTGATACTTTCTCATTTTCATTATTATTATTATTTTTCAGGAACCAACAACAATGGCGGCAAATCCAAAAAGACCGTGAACAAGGAAAACGAAGACACGAACTCGCACGAAGCTGCCTTGGCGGAAACGTCCGAAGACGAGTCGAAAACCTCCTGTTCCTATTCCACTACATCGGAATCCGGCGAAACCTCGGACGATAGTTGTCGCGGCGATAATTGCCGCGACGCGTTTGATCAGATGAAGCTGAGTATGCTAGCATCGCGCAAGTCACACAAGCGACGCGGCAAGAAGAACGCGCGAAAGAGCGCGGCGAACGCGAAGACCGCGGAGGAGTTTGACAACGGGTTTGTGTTTGAGCTTTGTTAGACCTGTGGTAATGCCGTCGGGTTGGTTTATTCCAAGAAAATATAGAGTGTAATAATTGCCTTCACGTCGGGTTGCTTACAACCGTAAGAATATATTAGTGAGTGAAATGAGGTTAGTTGCAAAAAGATGTCACATAAGGTTAGTTTGCAAAAGATGAGCGAGTCAAATACTTAAGTAAAGAGTTGAAAAAAAAGGTGTTGCAAAAAGATGTCACATAAGGTTAGTTTGCAAAAGATGAGCGAGTCAAATACTTAAGTAAAGAGTTGAAAAAAAAGGTGTAAGGAGATCTGTACATAATAATCATGTGTAAATACACACTTAGAAAAAAGGAGTGAGCTCCCCCACAAAACCACAAATGTAAAAAAAAATAGGTACCCATTCGGTAGGTATTATCCGGCATTAACATAAAAATAATAATAGAAGGAAAACATTGCAAAGTTAAATTTGAGAGAACGTTGAAGCAATTGAGATCCAGCATTTTCAGCAGACACGAAAAACTGGGAATGCAGTCTTGGCCTTAATATTCTGATCTCACCACTTTTATAGGTCTACACTTTTGGATAGGAACTTGGCCTTTTTTTACTTTTTCATATTTATGTTTTGTGGGGGATCGATTTAGGTATATCTCAGAATCTAAATGCATAGAAGTCGTAGAAAAAAGAGAAAATTTACCTAAAAAAGACAAATTTTAGACCTTTTAAAAATATAGGTTGCCAGCCTAGTTGCTATGATTCCCAAGTACCTATACGTAACATTATCTCACAACTATTAAGTGGATATTATTACAACTTATTATCGCACTTTTAAAAGTTAGTTAGCTTAGTTGGTAGTGCGTCTGCCTTGTAAGCGCTAGGCCGCGGGTTCGATTCCCGCCCGGGGCGGATTTTATCCTGATGGGATAATGTTCGTTCTCGGAACGGCTGGCTTTCTCCTATCCTGTCTTCCTTCTCTCTTCGATTTCAGGACGATAAGACCATAGCAGTTACAGTTCCCTCTGTCAAACCTCTTTTAAAAAAAATATATATACATACAGTTATGTGCAAAAGTGGTTCAATGTTCTCAATTGTGCTCTAAGTCTAATGATTCCCTACGAAATGGTTCAAAAGTAAGAACAAAAGTGTATGTAATAAATGCGATGTGTTGTTTATAATATTATAATAAATAAATAATGATTCCATGTCACCCCCACTCAGCTCACGGAGCCTATCCTTTAATTTTCGATTTTCTTCTAAGACTCTTCTGTATCGGGTGTAATCCACCTTCTTCGGTGGCTTGCAGCTGCCGCCCGGTCGATGGGACCGGCGGGGCTTGAGAAGATAAGCTAGAAATATTGCCCTCTGTCCGGTCGAATCTCAGCTGGTTGTAAAATTTGCGGCATTGCTTCCGGAGCTTGCAGCCACGTTGCCGCCGACGCCGTCTGGAGCGATGTTTGACGCAGTCATGGAAGTAGGTATATGAATGGCGTGAGTCTATGGAGCATGCACTAAAAGTGAGAGTGTCGGTGCTGGAGCTGTAAATACGGGCCTTGGTCATGGTGGAGAGTTTAGCGGATATTAGGGACGTTCAAGGTTCATGTAGTTTTGAGGTAGATTTTGAAAAGAAAAATGATACCATTTTCCATTTAGCCAAAAACCACTATTAAAGTGACAATCAAATTTCTTAATCTTGTTCCCAGTGTTGTTTCCATTATTATTGCTATTACCATTATTGTGCTTCTCTGGGTAAGAAGCGCTGGCATACCTTGTTTTCCTATGATAGGTTTCATTGTTAAATCTTACCCTGTAAGTTTTGTCTTCACTCTTGTCATATTGTTGTGTTTGGTCAAAAAATGGAGGACCTTGCATTCATCTATCATTTAATTTTCGATTCTCTGTCAGAATAGTGCTGTAGCGGTCGGTAGATGGGACCGGCGGGGCTCTTGAATCCAATGACGTAAGCTCTTCTTCACGTCCGTTGGCCCTGTTGAATCTCAGCTGTTTGTAAAAGTTTCTGCATCTCTTCCGTAGCTTGCAGCTGCATAGCCGCCGGTTGCGGCGGCGGTAGGTCCGGCTGGAGCGATGTTTCACACCAGTGTGGAGGTCAATATAAGAATGATGTGAGTTTATTGAGCATACACTAAAAGTGTCAAGACTATCGGAATCGCGCGTTTGTATGGTGTAAGTGCTGGAGTTGTGAAGACTAGAGCTGCCCATGGTGAAGATTTTAGCGGATAAAGCTATAGGTACGGGAATTTAGGTACGGAAATTTTTTTTTAGAAACTACCTATTTGATAATTTTTTCTATGCATTAATAAAAGTAATTTTTAAGAAATATTTGATTGACCTCTCTATTTGACTTGAATCCCATCAAAAACATAAATGTAAAAAATAAGGCCAAGTTCCTTTCCAAAAATTTCGGCCCTCAATCGTTCTGAGATCTTTATTTTGGTCCAAGTAGTAGGTCATATGTAGTATGACTTGCGACCTAGTGAACTCACATACCTCCGTGGTTTAGTGGTCAGCCATCCCAACTCTCGCTTGGCAAACCATAGGTACTGTTTCCCCACAAATATTTGTCCAAATAGCACTTTTTACTTTCCTTATCCTATAGGAAGGACAGTAATGTAATCGGGTCAAATTTCCGATGGTCAGTTTTTAGTGCCAAAATACGTTTTGAGGTCCCTAGAGCCTAAATCCAAAGTTTCAGCCATTGGTCTGTCTGTCTGTAAACAAAATATCTCGAGAACGGTAAGAGCTAGAGTGTAGCTGTCAAATGTGACAAGGATGCGACACGAAACTTTTGGTTAAGACCGGTGCAACGGTTGGCGCCATTTTACCGCTTTTTGGCGGTTTTCGGTGTAATGCAACAAAATTAAATAAATCAATGCAACAAAATTAAATTGAGAAATTCATAGAATTGAATAAATAACAGGAGGTAAATAACTTTCTGCTCCATTCTGTTTTTTTCGTTGGCAAGAAGTGTCAACTATAAAGTATAGTAATCAAAGCAGGTGATCAGGTGTCTACTTTTTCGACCAAGCTTCATATATATTGACTTGACAGGGTAGAGTTCTATCATGCTCCTCAACATTCTTCCTCTTCCTCTTCTTCCTCTTCTCAAACACCTTCCTCACGTTCAAGAGGGAGACCAAAACTGAGGTGAAGATATAAGGTAGAAGAAGATTTGAGAGAGAAGGGATGGAGAAGAGGGGATACGTTAGATGGGAGGGGAAGTAATAAGTATGAAGGAGTAGAAAGAAGTTTACGCCAACCTCAAATAAAAATGGGAAAAGGGAAAAGAGGCAATAATTTCGCCCCTTGCTTGTAATTTTCGTGTATTTTGTGTACATGTAATTATAAACAATAAAGAGTAAATAATAATAATAATGCAGTTAAATAGAATAGAATGGTACCTTGTTTATCCTGCTCGAATGAGACTAAAAAGTCCCTTTATCCCAGCAGTCTAAACAAGGTCAAGTGCAGTGGCGTAGCGTGTATGTATGGCGGCCATACAACTCAAAAGTTCACTCTAATGCCCATTAATATTAATGGTATGTACTGTGATGGGACTTGGTAGACCTGTGCATGAGCCTTACAACGCCCTACACTTGAATTTAGACCACGCTACGCTACTGGTCAAGTGTATTTTATGGGTTTAATTAAGTTGTACTTGATTTCCCCCTTTGTGTCTCTGCTCAGTTCACATCAGTGGGCAGTGGATTTTTCCGATCTCACTACGGTACTCGAATCCGATTTGATCATCCGATACACATCAAATCCATAACCACATCCGAGAACAATGTCATCTTGAAACTAACACATTCAGGGTGTTCCAACGTCTACTACTATGCCAAAGTTCAGGGTGGCGATGAAATCAAGACGTGTATCCCGGAACCTGAGTATTATATGGAGCATGATTTTGACCAGGTAAGAGACCGAGGTCATCCCAATCTCCAAGCACAGAGTAAAAAGAAAGAAAGAAAAAAACAGACTTGCTTTATCATGGACACTCATTGCTATGAAGAGGTTAGGTAGTAGAACAGTTGTGGAAGACAAAAGTTCACAGAAAAAAAGACGAAAAAACATGTGAAGACAGAAGGCTATGAAAATGAAACGGTAAACAGATAGTCCATGATAAAGTAAGGAACTTGGGGCTCTGGTGTGCAAGCCTCATGTAGGTATTAATTTAATACCTTCGTATCGTTTTCTGAATGTTAAAATGTCTTAAGTAGTCCCTCCATTCACCTCTGGTGGCTGAATGAAAGTGCATTCCTCCATTTAGTCAGTGGTTCTCAAACTTTTTTGCATGGCGCCCCCTTTGGGCATATTCTCATTTTTTCACGCCCCCCAGTTTGAGAACCTCTGATCTAGTCTATTTTTTTTCTCCTTCAAATTTACTTTTTGTACCTACATGGTTTTACTTAATTTCTCTTACATACAAGATCAATAATGAGAAAAAAAAAACCTACAACTAGCTAGCCTAGTTAGCTTCGTAGCGCGTCTGCCTTGTAAGCGCAAGGCCGCGGGTTCCATTCCAGCCCGGGACAGATTTTATCCTGAACGGAAAATGTTCGTTCTCGGAACGGCTGGCTTTCTTCTTTCTTTGATTTCGGAACGATAAGACCTTAGCACTTGCAGTTCCCGCTATCAATTTTTTTTAAAACTTCCAAGTAAAATCCACTGTATTAAATAATCCGTCCTCTTCAGGTATCGAACCAAGACCCCATGCCTTCTCCGGCTGCAACTCCTAGTAAACCAAGCAATACCGAAGAGCCGAGTAGTCCAGTACAGGGCGAAACAAAAGTTGTGAACAAAGAGGAAGATAGGGAAAACCAGGGTCAACGGGAATCAAAGAAAATGGACATCCCCAAGTCCAAGTCAACTTCCAGCCTGTGTGATAATGGGGTAAGTTGCATAGTGGTAGGGATCAAATCCACTGTATTAAATAATCCGTCCTCTTCAGGTATCGAACCAAGACCCCATGCCTTCTCCGGCTGCAACTCCTAGTAAACCAAGCAGTACCGAAGAGCCGAGTAGTCCAGTACAGGGCGAAACAAAAGTTGTGAACAAAGAGGAAGATAGGGAAAACCAGGGTCGACGGGAATCGCCCGGGGGCTCGCGGGGTTGTGCATGGGGTCGCGCTTCGCGCTCCCTTGTTTACGGTCGCGCTGCGCGCTCCCGGAGCTTCGCGGGGTGTGCATGGGGTCGCGCTGCGCGCTCCCTTGTTTACGGTCGCGCTGCGCGCTCCCGGGGCTTCGCGGGGTGTGCATGAGGTCGCGCTTCGCGCTCCCCTTGGCTTCGCCCCTGAAAACTAATATCGTCCCTGAGTCTTGTCTCGAAGAAATGAAAACTGAAATCTAAAAGCGAGAGCAAAATACTAAACGTGAAAACTAATATCGTCCCTGAGTCTTGTCTCGAAGAAACGAAAACTGAAAACTAAAAGCGAGAGCAAAATATTAAACGTAGGAAAAGTTTTGCTGGCCTCAAACTCTGTTCCCCGTGTATTTCTTATGGGGGGACCAAAAAACGTCAATATCTCGGGAACGGTTTGGAATTTCGAGATTTTTCGATTTTTCCCAGTACCTACAAAAAATAAGGAATCCAATGGTGAAAACCGCATCTTCCTAGCTCATCTAGAAGTGGGTGAGATTTAGTATGAGTGAGTGAGTGAGTGAATCAGTCAGTCAGTCAGTCAGTTACACAAGGGGCTGTATATATTTAGGACTCGCACTTCGTGCTCGGGAGGGGGGCTTCGCGTGTTCGCTACGCGGGGTTGCGTATACGGTCGCGCTGCGCGCTCCCGGGGGCTTCGCGGGTGGGCATGAGGTCGCGCGTTGCGCTCCCTTGGCTTCGCCCCTGAAAACTAATATCGTCCCTGATTCTTGTTTCGAAGAAATGAAAACTGAAAACTAAAAGCGAGAGAGAAATATTAAACGTAGGAAAAGTTTTGCTGGCCTCAAACCTTGTTCCCTGAGTTTTTCTTATGGGGGGACTAAAAAACGTCAATATCTCGGGAACGGTTTGGAATTTCGGGATTTTCCGATTTTTTCCAGTACCTACAAAAAATAAGGAATCCAATGGTGAAAACCGCATCTTCCTAGCTCATCTAGAAGTGGCTTAGAATTTGTATACGTGAGTCAGTGAGTGAGTGAGTCAGTCAGTTACACAAGGGGCTGTATATATTTTAGACTCTGTTGACAAAAATTTGTACTCGTTTTTCGATTGCAAATATTTCAACGGGTTACTTTCTGGTGTTCTTGTGTTGACCCAGCACCTTAATGGGAAGTATTGTGTCTCTTCTCGCCTATCTGATCCTGATGAGAGGTAGAGGAGGAGAACTATCGATAGTCGGCGCCATCGATAGTTTATCAACTATCGAAGTTTTCGATAGTTTTTTTTATTACATATTTCCTTGTTTCTAAAGGTCTTATCCCTCAAAAAGACCTAACCTAACCTTATTTAAAGAAAATTATTAACTGTACACGTAGGTATTAATTGTCTAAATATACTAAGCCTGGTATTATAAAATGTCACTGAAACTGACACTTGAAAGAAAAAAAAAAATAAAATAAAAAATTCCATTGGATAGGTAGTGGACTTGTGTTCATAACACAAGTCCTCTATCCAACGGATTTTTTTTTTTTTTTTTTTAAGTATCAGTTTCAATGACATTTTATAATACCAGGCTTAGTATATTTAGACAGTTTGCATATAAGGCTGACTATTTTCATTGACTTTTCACTTCTAAAACGACCAAAACAAACGAAAAATGTGCAGAAAAAAAACTATTGAAAATTAGTCAAGCCTCAACTATCGATAGCGTTCGATAGTCAAAACTATCGATAGTTATCGATAGTGCTATCGATAGTTCTCCTCCTCACTCCTCTAATGAGAGGTGAGAGGCATACTACGGGATGGGCATGCTACGTCACAGGTCACAGACCACATGCACATGCGTCTAATGTGGCTGTGGCAGTTGTTTCATTGCTACGAATTAAAAACGGCGATTGAATACCTACTTATCTTAAAAAAATCCATTCAACTTGTGAATTTCGAAAAAGTGAGAAGTTATGTATAAATAAAATAAAAATAGTTAATAGTCCCGAGAGGTGCTGGGTTCGAACCTAGACCGGGGGCGAAAAAATGTTTGACTTAACTTCGTTTTGAATCATAAAGTGTTGCAAAAGTGGAAAAAGTTGCGGGTAATTATGCAGAAGTCACATCCGTGGAAAAGAAAAGCTCCTTTTTGTATTTTACGTAACCCTATAATAACACAAATCACTGCTCTATTTGTGAAAACTCCTTCTTGCGTTTAACCTAACCCTATAATAACACTGGTCACTGCTCATTTGTGCCAGTTCCTTTGGTAGCAATATTCTCAGGATCTATGTTGAAATGATGCGAGGTGAACACAGCGCTGAATCGAGAATCTGCCACATCCAACTGAAATAAAAAAGAAATGGAATAAAAGTTCAGAGGTAAAACACTTGCTTGGCAGAAGGTCCCGGGTTCAATTCCCAGAGTCGACAAGAAATTTGCATTCGACTTTCGATTGCAAATATTTCAATGGGTTACTTTCTGGTGTTCTCGTATTGACCCAGCACCTAAATAAAAGTATTGTGTCTCTTATCGCCTCGGAAGTATTGTGTCTCTTATCGCCCATCTTATGAGGACTTGAGGACACACTACGAGATGGGCAATGGGCAAGCTACGACACAGACCATACGAGTCTAACAGTGCAGCTGTTTCATTACTACGAAATGGAAACGGCGGAGAAACACTCTTTGTGGTGAAATAAATTTTGTGTCAAGCATGAATGCTTGTCACACATGTCGTTAACCTGCTTCACACTCACTCCGATGGCGTAGTAGGGATATGTGAATCCCGTGCAGACCAGACTGCTTGCCTCCAAAGAACTCTATGTTGTGTCACTACTCCGTTTTTTTTTTTCTTTTTTTAAGCCTGTTTCACACGTGGTTTAATTTTATGTCATGACCTGGACTCGAACCCATCCGTTTAAACACTCACCTCAAAATCATCCTCAGCACTCTTTCCCATCTTCGCCTCCTCCATTTTCTTCTTCTTGTAGTTCTTCATCGACTTCTTCTTTTTCTTGTTCTTCCCTTCCTTCTCTCGCTCCACGATATCTTTCATGTTGAAATGTTTCTTGTCTTCTTGCTCGTCCATGAGAAGCAGTTCTAGGTTGGCTTGAGCATTTTCATCATCACTGTTGTCAGGGGAGCTAGTGGGGGCAGGAGTAGGTGTAAGTTTGGACTTGGCCTTTTTGTTTTCCGCCTTCATGGCGTCGATTTCTTCGCGGAAGTACGGGTCGCTTAGGTCGACATCACTTGGAATATCCTGCGAAAATAGGAATATAGACGGAGATTTTTTTGGCCTCAAAGCGTGTTCCCCGTGTATTTCTTATGGGGGGATTAAACAATGTCAATATCTCGGGAACGGTTTGGAATTTCGGGATTTTCCGATTTTTCCCAGTACCTACAAAAAATAAGTAATCCAATGGTGAAAACCGCATCTTCCTAGCCCATCTAGAAGTGGGCTAGAATTAGTATGAGTGAGTGAGTGAGTCAGTCAGTCAGTCAGTTACACAAGGGGCTGTATATATTTAGGATTATCAACAGTGACGAAGTATGCTTTCTTTTAATTTCTTCTTAAGCTTCTCGTTGTTAGTGTGTTCCCCGGGTATTTCTTATGGGGGGACTAAAAAACGTCAATATCTCGGGAACGGTTGGGAATTTTAAAGGTCTGATAATTTTTGGGGTAGATACGACAATTTTACTGGGGGTCTTCGTTTACACTTTTTCGATATCTATCATAGTTTTCTCCAAACAATTCGGACAGACATACATACATGACCCACCCGTCCATATTTCTCTTTTATATATAGAGATAACGAAAAATTGATATTACAAAAACCTCGATGTAACGAAATTTTGAGCATTTCCCTTGGACTTCGTTATATCGACGTTCCACTGTACCTATCTCTAACCGAGTAGTTAGTGCAGCTGATAACCGCCAAAAAAGGGGTCGAAACTCAACTAACCGTTACTCCGATGTTAATAAAAAGTATTTTTTGGGGGTTTTGATTGAGGGGGGGGGGTCTTCTCTTATAACTTTTTCGATATCTCTTACCATTTAGTAAGTAGAGCCGAAAACCGCCCGAAATGCCGCCAACCACTGCACCGATATTAACAAAAAGAAATTTCAATTGTGTTAAGCATAAATACTTGTCACAAATGTCGTTGTGACAAGCATTTATGGCAAAAAGTTTCGTGTTACATCCTTGTTTCCCCTATGGGCGGAAGAACAATGAAAAATTGACTAGGCCAGCGATTCCCAAACTGGGTTCCGAGGCTCCCATAGGGGTCGCGAAGGATTTCCAGGATCACAGATTTTTTAAAGATGTATTTTCTGAGGAAAAAAGCAAAAAAAGTTTTAAAGTTAAAGTTGAGTCACCTTCACAATTGAAAAAAGGGGGTCGCGTAGAAAAATGTTTGGGAACTGCTGAACTAGGCTATAACACCATTCCTGGTTATCGGATCGAGGTCAAACTTGTAATGCAGTACTAATATTAAGTTTTTCAATGCCTTTGATATGATGTACATATCACAAATAGGGGGTTCTCATTTAAGATTTTAAAGTTAACCCCCCTGGGGCCCCGCAAAATTTTGAGTACCTCCCAAAATTCTTTACCATAATCAAGGGATACATGCAAAATTTCAACATCCTAGGTTGAATAGTAAAAAAGTTACAAGGGTAACCTGGGACTTTATGGACACAATGTATGGCAGAATATTAATTAATTAAAATGTCTGTAAACATTAGGTACGCATCAAAATAAACATTGAGTACCGATTGAGTGTAAAATTTTGTCTGATGATATTATTATTATTTTCAGATTTGGCAGATTTCCCTCAATGCTTACAGTTGGCTCTGTACGTGTACGATATATTTCACATAAAGATCATTGTGTGCTTCCCTCTGGTGGAAGAAGTAGCAGAAGAAGTGGCAATGATGAGCGCTGCTATTGCTCATCTAGTTTACCCCAAATTTCTATTGCCAACGCTAATAATAGAAACTCCTTAGTATATCGCAGTTCTTTACAATGGAAACATTTTATTTTCTTCGGTAGTGACAATTTTGACGAGAACCAGAATAACGGCAATTTATTCCAAGAATACAATATTTCAGTTTCCGGAAAACCCCAGCTATTTACTTTCCATCGACAAAATTTAAATAGCAAGAATATTCTGGATCGCTTTAGTAATCTCCGCTTGGGCGGAGAAAATTTAGGACGAGGGGGAAAGAGAGGAGTTGAAAAGAAAAATAGAAGCAGCGATAAAACGGAACGTTTAAAACAAATAACAGCAAAATTTAGTCCACCATCAACCAGTGAACTGAAGCAAAGTAACAAAGAATTTGATCTAAGTGCGGCACCGCTGCCTGACTGTAATGTAAGCAGTAAAGATGATATATTTAACTTAACTTTTGCTAAACCAGAATCTCGCACCATAGTAGGTGCATATACCCAACGTTCTATACCATTTAGAAGTGCCTCATTCTCTCAGGTAGACTTTCTACCTGAAGGTAAATATGTGAGGCAAAATGAGACTACATACATTAAACCTAAACCTCCTGGATCTAACACTTTGCCTCGGAAGAAAATTGTAGAACCCATCGTACAGAAACGGAATGTATGTTCTGTTGAACGTGACATGCCTAAATCTACGAATAATAATTTCATTGGGCCCAAGTTTAGTACTCGTGCGTTAACTCACCCATTGGGTAAACCCCTCTCTTTATCCTCTACTACTAATATTCCTTATAACACAAGTGACAACAGGGGGCTTAGAAGTCTATCTTACCAAAAAATTTCAGAAAGTCAACTAGAAGAAGACATTGAATTTTATCATCCGCCACATGCATCATCACTCCCACCCTCACCATTCCCTCCCCCACAACCACCTAAACGAAACAAACATAAGTTAGAGAAAGAAGCTGCCAACTCGAGCAAAGATGAAAGTCAGAGTGCTGAGGAGTCATTGAATATAATCAAGGCGTGCTGTACGCAACTTTCCAACTTTGACCAGTCCCCTTCAAGCCCTAACAATAATGAAATGTACCTTACGACATGGTTCTCTGTCAATGGAGGGGAAAATAAAAGTGATGTTCCCTCCAATGAAAGTGAACTGGCCGATGGATCACTAGACACCATTATAAATACTACCACTGATAGCGTGCACACTGAACTAGGTGAGTCATGTGAAGGACTTAAAGAAGAAAGTACAGATCTACAACCAAAAGAACCAAATTCAGGAGAGTTTAATATTCATCATTCAATTGAGATTTCCAAGTCTGAAGAAAATCTAACCAACAAATTAACTGAAACAGAAGAACCTACTTCCATCGTAGAACCAGGTATCAACAAGCTCACATCCGAACCAAGGTTTAATCCAATTAGTCCTGGATACATGAGAAGTACATCAACTTCAAAGAGCCTTGAAATATCTTCAGAAAATTTGAAAATTGAGTACCAGAATGGAGGAAATGTCGAACGGAACTCACCACAAACGTATATGTTCTCAAGAACAGGCTCCGTGTCTGAGGGTGATAGT